>NC_041387.1:535083132-535144924 GCF_002162155.2 Triticum dicoccoides | reverse complement strand
CACCAAAATAAGTCTGCAGAGCAGCGGCCCTTTTGACGTTGGTTCGACTTCGGCTGGCTTTAGCGAGCGAACGAGGCGCAAAAGAAAACAGGGTGAGGTTGGAATGATCTGATTCGTTTATACGCTGAATCGAACGGTTTAGGATCTCAAATCGCTGTGGACTGCAGCCCGGAGCATCAGAAGGCACCAAAATAAGTCTGCGGAGCAGCGGCCCTTTTGACGTTGGTTCGACTTCGGCCGGCTTTAGCGAGCGAACGAGGCGCAAAGGAAAACAGGGTGAGGTTGGAATGATCTGATTCGTTTATACGCTGAATCGAACGGTTTAGGATCTCAAATCGCTGTGGAGGCTCGTAACTAGCCCCATTATACTGTTTAGTAATATGCTCCATGACAAAAAGTAATTTGAGGCATTTGCATTTATTTTTTTCTCCCCAATGCAAGCTACCACTAGTGGGCCTCATTAAGAAACAGAAAATAAAGACTTTAGTACACATGCATCTCTACTTTTCAGTTCAACCTTTTCAGCTTTTGTCACCGGACCACACTTTTTCTCTTCAAGCACCCGTCTCCTGGAGAGGATCCCGCTTCCCTATCCGAACCTACTTTACGTCATATCCGATTATACATGGCATGTGAGGCATCACCTTGAGGCTATGCATTGTACATGCCCTAAAAGTGTCCACACCATCCTGTTCGAACATTTGGAGGAGAACGATGCTGGTAAGTCCATCTCTCCGTATCTATGAACACAGATCTACTCTGTCATGAGATCTTTAGCTATCCATATGTCCTCATGCATATATGCATTGTTATCCCCTGATTGGTTTTTCATTCATTCCTTCTTTTTCCTTCTTTCTGCTGAAAATGATATGTTTCACCCATTTGCAATATTCCCAACGATCAAACTATGTGTAGCTTTCAGTAGAAATGTAGATAAAAAGTTTCTGGGGCCCGAGTATATATGGTGTGTATGTGGAACAGCGAGCATGCATTGCGCATGTTGGCGCCGGGAGGGATCTCTATATCTCCATGGGATCTTTCTTTTCTTTCTTTCCCGTCAACTTATTCGGTCGGCACGCCGTGTGGTTGCAGGTGTGTAAATCCTCCAAAAGCTTGCAGTGTATATGTTCTCCGTCCAATCATCCGTAACGGGTAAGATCCCGATCGGCCGTGAGAATGACTGAAGCATTTGTATTCTTCCAAGTTATGTGTACGTGTTGATTCGCCCTTGTAAGTTGTGTTTTGATTTAAGAGTATTTCTTTCTTTCTTTTTTTGAGGGTTAGTATTTATTTATTTCAGTACATTGAGATTCCCTCTGTCATGCTCAAGCTTCGAAAATCGAAACAAAGAAAAACTGAGACAAGAGAAAAAAACTATATGAAATATTTGATTAAAAAGGCAAAAAATGTTTTTTCTGCTATGGAAAGAGAATGTAGATTCTGTAGAATTTTATTCTTTTTCCCACTTGTGCAACCCGGCCAATGTCTGCACTCTGCATTTGCATTCTTGTCGGTTTTGTTGGTGCTGTTGTGTGGAAGGTGAGCGTCTTCTCGTTGGGGTTTTGGAAGGTAGCTCAGCCCGGAAAGGGAGCGTCAGCAAGACAGCAAGCCGGAGACGGCCACATCGTCATCGACGTGCCACGGCCGGCGATCGAGAGGGATCACAGCCTGGACGATCGACCGCCCACTGGACCGGGGCTTGCTAGCGACTACCACCTCGATTTCTAGCGACGAGCTCCCGTTCATCGACGGCGACGCGCCCCCTGGGCTTCACGTGGGCTCCGACCGGGACACACCATCCAGAAGAAGCTCTTGTCATCCGTTAGCGTCAACGTTCAGTGCGGCGATGGCTTTTGTCAGCGTACAATGGATCTTGCACTACATGTTGGAAGTTGGAGACCTGCTTGATAGCTTCGCATAGTATGGCTTAGCACGGTTTCATGCACGGGAAATATCCTTTGGTTCAGCGTCCTGTAGCTCACGCTCGACCTGATTTTGACCTTGATCCTATTTGTCTCCTCGGCCCTATCTTTACTCGTGTTTGAAAAAAATATCATCGAGACTTTATAAAAAGAAAATCAACTTAACTAGCACGCGACCTTTTTTTTGAGGGGAAATCATGCCGCTTTATTTAACCAAAGCTAGGAATCTCATCTGAAACTACATCTAAAATAAAGTCTAGTGGCGAACCCACCCAGATCTCCGAACGGTTCTCCCCTACCCCTACTTTCGCTAGCTTATGAGCGGCTACATTCCCAGAACGACGAACCCATAACACGTTGGCCTCCTCCATAGAACGAAGCAGCGCCTTTGTCTCCTCCACCCAAGGACCTACCGCAGACAAGTTCCTCTCCGGATTGTTGAGCATCCGGACAAGGGCCAGGCAATCCAGCTCAACATGCACCCACCGTAAATTTAGATCATTCGCCATTCGAACAGCTCTTCTGCACGCCAACACTTCCACCATCTCAGGATCAGCAGTATTTGGGAAGAAGTGGCACAACCCGACTCGGAACGCCGCTTGGTGATCACGAAGGACCGCCCCACCTCCTCCTTTCTCCCCGTGCCTGGAGACCGCACCATCGGAGTTGATCTTTACCCATCCAGCAGTAGGGGGTTCCCATCGCTGGATAGTCTTTGGCTCCGGTTGTGGCGCCCTCGTCTCATGAGACGCTCTCCATTCTGCAACTTGCACTTGCATTGTACCTAATTTCATATGGTTGTGCTATTTTCCTCCCATTTCTTGCCTCGTTTCTTGCCAGCCAGAGGCTATATGCCGCTTGGAGCTTCAACTCCTTCTCGTCGCCTGTCGCCCGAGCAAACTAGTCAAGTAACCAAGAGGCTAGGGCTCGCTGAGTCTAAATGTGTCGTGGTGGCTCCTCTAGTGTCATACCCGCATGTGCCCTCAACTGCTCCTAGAACAAGACTGAATGTTGGCAACCCCAAAATCTATGCATCATAGACTCTTCCCGGGCACACACAGCAAGCGACTTGGAATATTTGGGCTTGGCCCAATAAATAAATCCAAATAAATCTTATAGTACGCCCATAAATAAGTGGTAAATGGTGGTGCAATCTTCAGTCTCATCCTGAGAGTGAATCTCTCCACTCCACTAAATGATGGGTATGAGGAGAAAAGTGAACACCACGCACGCTAGCCTCGCGGGCGGAAATGGGAAGAGACAAATGGCGCGGGCGTGCGACATGCGACACACGCGTGGATGATCCGTCGAAATCTGGTTGAAGTGTAGTTCCTTTTGTCGTTTTATTTTTGGTTTCCTGGCAAACAATAGTATTGTTTTCTTAAGTAGTACGTTTACAAGTTGGAAACGTAATCGGTTTGGATTGTGATTGTGACATGAGACCGCGTTGGCTCTCCTATATATATGACTTACCGGCCACCGTCAAAGACACAATGAAAATGTCGTCTCCCTTTTTGCGTCGTCAACATAGTCTACTCCATCCCAACGTCGGCGTCCATCGGCGAGCAGGAGGACAAGTCTCTGGAAGCTCTCGTCCTTGTGGTCCTGCATCAGGAATGGGCGAATTAGGTTTTTGAAAAGCACTACACGCGACTGCTCACGTCATTCATCAAGAATCGTCTTCCGTCAAAGTCAGGCGACATCACGCAGCGTCTTCTCCATCGTCATCGGCTTAGCATCACCAAATCAGTATATGTGCCATGATTTGGTCCAATCTTTAATCTTGTTTATTGTTGCATGTGTGATGTTGTTGTTCATTCAATCTAGTGCATCAAGTGTGTTTGACATATGCATGCTAATTGTTACTTTCATCGTGATTTATGAGTGATGTTGTTGTTCATGTTATTTCTGCATCTAGTATGTTCGACATAGGTATGCTAATTGTTACTTTTATCATGATTTATATTCTAAAATTAATCATTAACTTGCCTAATTTTCCAACAGTTTCGAGAGTAGTTATTTTTAGAAAATACACCTAAAAGGCATCTCGTCATTGAATACTATCTAAAAAGTACAGCATACAATACAATGAAAAGATACCCAGACACAAAACGACCAGCAAACAAGAATTACATAAAAAAATGATAATGTCCATCTTCTTCCTCCAATTGTACATCGTCTATGAGAGTTTGAGAAGTGCATTGACCCATTAGTAAGGAAAAGGAATACTTCCCAACATTCTGGCAATACCAGGCTAACCGGCTTTGAAGACCACAATATCCATTCAACACTAGAAATGAGATCTAGTAATCACTGAAGGAATATCGATTGGGGCATCACCCATGCTACCTGGGATTGCAATCCCTCACCACTAGTCCAGAGGGTTGGAGAAGTCAAGCCATGCCGCATAACAACTCAAGAGAGTGGGCGAAGTCACCGCACCAAGATCCACCCAATTGCTTCACTTGATTGACATATCAACTACAAGAGCTGGAGAGAGCCAATAGATTTGCAAAACCTACTTTCATAGGTCCTTCGTCGGTGTCGGATCGGGCATTGTTGAGGTAGGCATAGGCCAAAAGACCTTATTCTAACGTGTAATTACCGCCGTAACCTCGTCGATGCCGTCGGTGAAATAAAAAAGGTAAGGAAGTCAAGAACCTACTACTCCCGTCGCGGACAAACCGTTGGACATGGGAGAGGAGGGGGACCGGGATGGTGACATGAAGGAAAATTGACGACTATGGTTAGGGAAAGGGTGTGGTGGTGTCTAGTATATTTTTATCATGCTTTCTACCTATTTTCCGAGAGCCGTTGATGTGGTAAGATGAGTACACGACAGACGATGAGGGAAATGAAGGGGAAAGAGAAAGAAAAATGGGTAGAGCAGTAGAAAGATGGAGGGGGCGACCTCGCGAGGACCGACGATGGTAATGTTGTGGTCAAGCTAACAGGAGACTAGAGCCGACAAGAACTACGGGGGTCCTTGGGTTTTTCAAGCAAATGAGTAGGAGCTCTACCTTTTCATCTTCACTTCTTCTTTAAAGTAGAAGAGGATTGATCCATAGATAAGAATAATCGGTCAAAAATTATACTCCCTCCGGTCCATATTAATTATCGCTTGGAGGGAGTACAAATAGACTCAAATCGGCTAGCTCAGCTAGATCTAGAGATGCAACATGTCGACAACATGAGAAATAAAGCGCACACACACGCACTCAAACACCCTCAAAGCAGTGGCTTCGACTTCCACCGAGAAACGCTACTCCGTGTCCTTGGGTTTAGAATAATCAAGGCTCAATTCTTTTTTTAACCTTTACAATGTTTAGAAATCCGATGCAAAATTCACAACATTTTAACCGACCCCAATAGTCATGGCGTTCCCACATTTCCAAAAGGAACCCCAACGACCAATAACGGCCTTCTCAGACTTGACATTGATGCTTGCGTTTTTTTGGATTTATTTCAGGCCTTCCAGCGATGTGCGTTTATCGGGGGTAGACGTTCTCATCAACTACAAAGGCGTTTGTGGCGATTTCGTCAATCTCAAGACAATGTGCCGGCCCAGCCTCGCGGAGTACCCATAAAGCTAGGTGTGCGTGGGTGCGTTCTTAGAGATGATTGTATATGTGTATAGTATTGGAACAAAACAATGCATGTAGCGGACAATTTCGTGGCCTCAATCGATCCATCCTCAAGGCTCCACTGGATCAACACAGAATCATCCACCGACTGGGACGGGAACGCCAGCCATTGGCCCCTCCAACTTCCGGCCTGTCGAGTTTAGCTTCCGTCCACCGACCCGGCACGCGCGAGACCACGGGACTCCGCGCGACGCGGGGCCAGAAGCCGCTGGCTGGGTTCTGCGTGTTTCGTCGGCAAAACGCCGCTCTGTCCCACTCGCGACTTGTGAGTTGCGATGGGCCGATGGCCACTTGCGAGCCGTAATTCGCAGCGGAAAGCCGTTGTGATGCTGCGTTCGCACAAGGTGCCATGCTACATGGCTTCGAGTCGTCAGTTCGAAGGCGTCGCGGTAAATAAAGTTGAAGAGCACGGAAATTTAAGGGCTGTTTGGTTTGTGACTAATTTTGCCAAATGTTGCCACATCTAAAGCTAGGCAAGTTTGACTAACTTAGGTGAGTGTTTGGTTCAAGCCACACCTTAGACAAGTCACACTTGAACCCCACATGGCATGCACACAAAAAATGTGGCAAGATTCCCTTAGGCTTGCCAACTTGTGGCTTTCATTTTGATCAACTAACCTTAGGCAAGCTTGGCAAAAATATGTAGCAAAGTGTGGCAATGCTAGGCCTAGAACCAAACAGCCCCTTAAAACCGGGGATGGGAAAGCATCTTGCGGACTACGGATCTTTGTGTCGTGAGTGGGCGAGAATGATGGCCCCTTATCTCGCGTGATCTGTGTGTATCAGTGATTCCTTCCTACAGAGAAAAATTGAACCGGATTTGATGCTGGACTAGAAGAAACCAACTGATCTTCCTAGTGCATACAAAATTGAACTGGATTTTATGCTTTTCTTTAAATATTAATTGAGGCACAAATATGCCATGAGCTGTACTATTTCAAAGCGAATAACAAGAAACCACAAGTTGAGGGTTATTATCTCAGTTCTCTCTCGAAACAGGCATTCACCTCGCTCCGCTTTATATATAAAGCAACCACCGAACATAGTACACAGCAAAGTGATACAAGATGATGGGGTAGCTCTCAAATAATGCCTATCCTAGAATACCCGTATCACGAAGGACACAACTAGGCTGCCGAAAGAGAGCATGGATGGTCTGAGTACAACGCCACACAATGCCCTAAAACACCTAAGCGCCACGACAACGCCCTAAAACACCTAAGCTCCATGACAACATCACCAAGTGTCTCGGCTACCGAGTCCAAACGGACAAGCGTTTTCACCTGAAACCTTGACACGGAGAAGAGCACCTCTACGACGTCTTCAGGATGAGAGCGATGCTCGTGGGCGTCACCGTCATCGGTGACAAAGCGCGGAGCTTTCGCTCGGCAGTTCTACCGTGCCACCATGAGGACTCTAGGACAGACGCGAAGAGAGCAGATCCCTAGATCCAGATCGGGGCTACGCCACTGCAAAAGACGGAGAGCACACTCGAGTCACCACCTTCACACCTCTTGCCGCACACGCGACCAACAAGGGAAGCCACCAGCGCCACTACAATGCCCGCACGGAGAGCCAACCATGCGGACCGCCATCGGGGACCGCCACCCCGGCATCCATGTCAGAGACCCCGTCCACCACTCACATCACAGAGCATCCACCACAGCAGGAGGAATAAAAGGCGGCTCCTATCACTCCTAGCCCGGCATCAGCCGCGGGATCTGGGTCGGCACCTCCATGGTAGCAGGCGCCCACACCTGCATCTGCAGCCTATCCCGGTGGAACGCGGGGACACGATCACGTGGCTACCGGTGGCCGCCATGGAGCACGCTCATACGACGCCATGCATGTGGCCATAGGCACCGGTCTACCCAAAAGAGACCACCGCCATCGACCACCGTACACGCAAGGCGAGGTACCTCACCGCTCACGGGTTCGACCCGGACCAAGCCCACTATCGCCTACCCGGAGCTGGAGCTCCAGCCCGTCCCGGGCCCCGAACTGATCCGCCCGAGCACGAGCCCCATGTCCTGACCATCTCCGCCGCGCAAGCCGTCCGCGTCGTCAGCCTAGACCTAGGAGAAGGGAGGAGCTACCACCACCTGCGCCCCGCTGCCGAACGCAAACGGTGGCCGCCTAAGCTCCTGCGATCGCCTCACCAACGGGCGCATCCCCCGCGCAACGGGCTGAAAAGATCACGGCAAGGCGAACTCACCCTCGCCCAAGACCCTTTCTACAGCCCAACGGATTCACACCATAGGCATCTAAAGGAGGCTGCCGAGCGCCTCACCGTCGGCCGACGGGTGATACGTCTCCGTCGTATCTATAATTTTTTATTGTTTCATGCCAATATTATTCAACTTTTACATACTTTTGGCAACTTTTTATATGATTTATTTGGACTAACTTACTTATCCAGTGCCCAGTGCCAGTTCTTGTTTGTTGCCTGTTTTTGTATCGCAGAAAATCCATATGAAACGAAGTCCAAACGTGATGCAACTCCACGCAGAATTATTTTAGAATATTTGTGATTTTTGGGACTTGGAATCACCGCAAACGGAGGCCCACACGGCCCACGATACACCATGGCGCGCCCCAGGCCCCTGACGCGTGGTGGTGGGTTGTGCTCACCTCGTACGCCGGTTGGAGCTGTACTTCGGGTGCAAGGAAGCTTATATCAGGAAAAAAGATCGTGTAAAAAGATCAGCGCAATCGGAGTTACGAATCTCCAGGAATATAAGAAACAGTTTTCGGCCAGATCTGCGGAGCGTGAAACAGAAGAGAACAGAGAGGGAGATCCAATCTCGGAGGGGCTCCCGCCCCTCCGCCGCCATGGAGACCAAGGACCAGGTGGGGAACTCTCCTCCCATCTAGGGGGAGGCCAAGGAAGAAGAAGGAGGGGGGCTCTCTCCCCCTCGCTTCTGATGGCGTCGGAGTGCCGCCGGGGCAACAATCGAGACGGCGATCTACATCAACAATCTTGCTACCGTCAACACCATCACCTTCCCCCATCTATATTCAGCGGTCCACTCTCCCGCAACCCGTTGTACCCTCTACTTGAACATGGTGCTTTATGCTTCACATTATTATCCAATGATGTGTTGCTATCCTATGATGCTTGAGTAGATTTTTGTTGTCCTATGGGTCAATCGTGATCTTGGTGGTATGATTGTATATTTTATTTATGGTGCTGTCCTACGATGCCCTCCATTCTCGTGCAAACATGAGGGGCCCCCGCTCTAGGGTGTTGCAATATGTTCATAGTTTGCTTATTGTCAGTGTTGCGGGGGTGACATCAGCCTAAACGCGGGAAAGTGGGTTATGGTGTAGGAGAGTAAAGAGGACTTGATACTTAATTTTATGGTTGGGTTTCACGACCTTAATGATCTTTAGTAGTTGTGGATGCTTGCTAGAGTTCCAATCATAAGTGCATATGATCCAAGTAGAGAAAGTATGTTAGCTCATGCCTCTCCCTCATATAAAATTACAAGAATGATTACCGGTACTTGTTATCGATTGCCTAGGGACAGTTCCGCAAATCCTACCACCACTTTTTCACACTCGCTTTATTTACTTTTTGCACTTTTATTTAAACATCACCTAACTTTTATTTTTCCGTTCTTTATTATCTTGCAAACTGAAAGCACAAGTGCTCCCTGGGTGATTTTGGTAATTAATGTCAACATATCTCTTGTTGGACTAACACCTTTATCTAGTATATTTCAGATAAGTCCAATAGTGGAGTGGCATGGACAAGAGGATGTGGAACCCCTTAAAGATGCTAAGGACAAAGGATTGGCTCAAGCTCAAAGCTCAGGACTCTACATTTTCTATTTCAGTGATCCAAGATCACATTGAGTCCATAGGAGAGCCAATACTATTAAAAGGGGATGACAAACTCTTCGTAACATTTCCCCTTCGTAACATTTTGGTCTCACCGAGATATGCAATCGGTCCCACCGAGTTTGCCTGACCAACTCTCTATTTCGCTTATTACCAAAATCGGTCCCACCGAGTTTGTGTAATCGGTCAAACCGAGATGAGGTTTTACCCTAACCCTTGCACAGCGGTCCCATCGAGTTGATCATATCGGTCCCACCGAAATGCCTAACGGTCACATTATGAACTAAATCAGTCCGACCGAATTTTCTGATTCGGTCCCACCGAGTTTGGTAAATTGTGTGTAACGGTTAGATTTTGTGTGAAGGCTATATATACCCCTCCACCCTCTCTTCATTCGTGGAGGAAAGCCATCAGAACGTGCCTACACTTCCAACATTCATTTTTTGAGAGAGAACCACCTACTCATGTGTTGAGGCCAAGATATTCCAATCCTACCATATGAATCTTGATCTCTAGCCTTCCCCAAGTTGCTTTCCACTCAAATCATCTTTCCACCAAATCCAATCCTATGAGAGAGAGTTGAGTGTTGGGGAGACTATCATCTGAAGCACAAGAGCAAGGAGTTCATCATCAACACACAATCTATTACCTTTTGGAGATTGGTGTCTCCTAGATTGGTTAGGTGTCACTTGGGAGCCTCCGTCAAGATTGTGGAGTTGAACCAAGGAGTTAGTACGAGCAAGGAGATCGCCTACTTTGTGAAGATCTACCCTAGTGAGGCAAGTCCTTCGTGGGTGATGGCCATGGTGGGATAGACAAGGTTGCTTCTTCGTGACCCTTTCATGGGTGGAGCCCTCCATGGACTCGCGCAACCGTTACACTTCATGGGTTGAAGTCTCCATCAACGTGGATGTACAATAGCACCACCTATCGGAACCACGCCAAAAATCTCCGTGTCTCCAATTGCGTTTGCACACTCCAATCCCATCCCTTTATTTTCTTGCAAATTGCATGCTTTACTTTCCGTTGCTCATATACTCTTTGCATGCTTGCTTGATATGTATTGTGAATGCATAAACTTGTGCTTAAACTCCACCTCAACCTTAAGAACTTAAAAATTGCTACTTTTCTTGGTTGAGAGTCTATTCACCCCCCTCTAGACACCTCTTCTGGATCCTTTCAATTGGTATCAGAGCTTTGGTCTCCATTGCTTTGGTTTAATCACCATTGGAGGAAGATGGATGAGTCTACGTTGGGGAGTATTAGACATAGAGTGCCTATACTTGATGGAGAGTACTTTCATGAGTGGAAAAACGAGATGCTTGAGATTTTCAATAAATATCATTTGAGCAAGTACATTACCAACTGGGGGAGTCCCGGACTAGGGGGTGTCCGGATAGCCGAACTATCATCATTGGCCGGACTCCAAGATTATGAAGATACAAGATTGAAGACTTCGTCCCGTGTCCGGATGGGACTTTCCTTGGCGTGGAAGGCAAGCTTGGCAATACGGATATGTAGATATCCTACCATTGTAACCGACTCTGTGTAACCCTAGCCCTCACCGGTGTTTATATAAACCGGAGGGTTTTAGTCCATAGGACGAACAACAATCATACCATAGGCTAGCTTCTAGGGTTTAGCCTCCTTGATCTCGTGGTAGATCTACTCTTGTACTACCCATATCATCAATATCAATTAAGCAGGAGTAGGGTTTTACCTCCATCGAAAGGGCCTGAACCTGGGTAAAAACATCGTGTCCCTTGTTTCGTGTTACCATCCGCCTAGACACACAGTTCGAGACCGCCTACCCGAGATCCGCCGATTTTGACACCGACATTGGTGCTTTAATTGAGAGTTCCTCTGTGTCGTCACCTATAGGCCCGATGGCTCCTTCGATCATCAACAACGACGCGCTCCAGGGTGAGACTTTTCTCCCCGGACAGATCTTCGTATTCGGCGGCTTTGCACTGCGGGCCAATTCGCTTGGCCATCTGGAGCAGATTGAAAGCTACGCCCCTGGCCATCAGGTCAGATTTGGAAGTTTGAACTTCACGGCCGACATCCGCGGAGACTTGATCTTCGACGGATTCAGGCCACAGCCGAGCGCGCCGCACTGTCACGATGGGCATGATCTAGCTCTGCTGTCGGACAGTGCCCTGGAGGCCGCACACGAGTCCGCTCCGACCCTTAACTCAGAGCCGACTGCACCAATCGAGGATGGGTGGCTAGACACCGCCTCGGGGGCTGCTACCTCCACGGCGATGGAGCCGAATACCAACCCTGTCCCTTGTGAAGCTCGTGACTCCGAGGTGCCGGACTCCTCGCCAGACTCCGAACCTCCCGCGCCCCTGCCAATCGAATCCGATTGGGCGCCGATCATGGAGTTCACCGCTGCGGACATCTTTCAGCACTCGCCTTTTGGCGACATCCTGAATTCGCTAAAGTATCTCTCGTTATCAGGAGAGCCCTGGCCGGACTGCGGTCAAGATGGTTGGGATGCGGACGATGAAGAAATTCAAAGCCCACCCACCACCCACTTTGTAGCCGCTGTCGACGACCTAATCGACATGCTGGACTTCGACTCCGAAGACATCGACGGTATGGACGACGATGCCGGAGACGACCAAGAATCAGTGCCTACGGGGCACTGGAAAGCCACCTCGTCATATGACATATACATGGTGGACATCCCAAAGGATGGGAATGGCGACGGAAGAGTGGAGGAAGACCCCTCCAAGAAACAGCCTAAGCGCCGCCGTCAGCGGCGCCGCTCTAAATTCCGCCACAGCAAGAATGGGGATTCCGGCACCGGAGACAATAATACCCCGGACGGTGCCGAAGACAACCCCCTCCAGCAAGATTCAACACAAGAGGATGAAGAAGCCAGCCCTCATGAGAGAGTGGCAGACAAAGAGGTAGAGGACGATAATTACATGCCTCCCTCCGGAGACGAGGCAAGCCTCGACGACGATGAATTCGTCGTGCCTGAGGATCCCGTCGAACAAGAGCGTTTTAAACGCAGGCTTATGGCCACGGCAAGTAGCCTCAAGAAAAAGCAGCAACAACTTAGAGCTGATCAAGATCTGCTAGCCGACAGATGGACAGAAGTCCTTGCGGCCAAAGAGTATGAACTCGAATGCCCCTCCAAAATCTACCCCAAACGCAAGCTGCTGCCTCGATTAGAGGAGGAAGCATATAAACCTACATCACCAGCGCACAATACAGCCGACCGACCACCTCGTGGCCGCGACAAAGAGGCCTCTAGGCCTTCCACTAAAGTCGTACCCCAGCATCGCTCGAAAAGTACAAAGCCATGGGGGAATGCGCCGGACTTGCGAGACATATTGGAGGATAAGGCAATACAATCAAGATCGATCTACGGATTGTGTGGGCGCCCCACGAAAACCGTCGCGCCGGATACAACAATTCCGGCTAGGCCGAACACAGTAGACAAAGCTCGCTTGAGCTACGTCGTGATATAGCCCAATACAGAGGCGCCGCACACCCACTATGCTTCACAGATGAAGTAATGGATCATCAAATCCCTGAAGGATTCAAACCCGTGAACATTGAATCCTACAACGGCACAACAGACCCCGCGGTTTGGATCGAAGACTATCTCCTTCACATCCACATGGCCCGCGGCGACGATCTTCACGCCATCAAATACCTCCCACTCAAGCTTAAAGGCCCAGCTCGGCATTGGCTTAACAGCCTGCCAGCAGAATCAATTGGGTGTTGGGAGGACCTGGAAGCCGCATTCCTTGATAACTTCCAGGGCACATATGTGCGACCACCAGACGCGGATGACCTAAGTCACATAATTCAGCAGCCAGACGAATCGGCCAGACAATTCTGGACACGGTTCTTAACCAAGAAAAATCAAATCGTCGACTGTCCGCCCTTGCAGCCTTCAAACACAACATCCACGACGAGTGGCATGCCCGGCACCTAGGACTGGAAAAGCCGAAATCCATGGCAGCCCTCACATCACTCATGACCCGCTTCTGTGCGGGAGAGGACAGCTGGCTAGCCCGCAGTAACAACCTCAACAAAAATCCTGGCAGTCCGGATACCAAGGACCGCAATGGTAGGTCACGGCGCAACAAGCACAGATGCCACATTAACGGCGATAGTACTGAGGATACGGCAGTCAACGCCGGATTCAGAGGCTCCAAACCCGGTCAGCGGAAAAAGCCATTCAAAAGAACTACTCCGGGTCCGTCCAATTTGGACCGAATACTCGATTGCTCGTGCCAGATACACGGCACCCCCGAAAAGCCAGCTAATCACACCAACAGGGATTGTTGGGTATTCAAGCAGGCAGGCAAGTTAATTGCCGAAAACAATGACAAGGGGCTGCATAGCGATGACGAGGAAGAGACCCAGCCGCCAAACAATAGAGGACATAAGGGTTTCCCCCCACAAGTGCGGACGGTGAACATGATATACGCAACCCACATACCCAAAAGGGAGCGGAAGCGTGCACTCAGGGACGTATACGCGATGGAGCCAGTCGCCCCAAAGTTCAACCCATGGTCCTCCTGCCCGATCACTTTTGATCGAAGGGACCACCCCACCAGTATCCGCCATGGCGGGTTTGCCGCATTGGTTCTAGACCCAATCGTCGATGGGTTTCACCTCACTAGAGTCCTGATGGACGGCGGCAGTAGCCTGAACCTGCTTTACCAGGATACAGTGCGCAAGATGGGCATAGACCCCTTAAGGATTAAACCCACAAAGACGACCTTCAAAGGCGTCATACCAGGTGTAGAGGCCAATTGTACAGGCTCAGTTACACTGGAAGTGGTCTTTGGATCCCCGGATAACTTCCGAAGCGAGGAGTTAATCTTCGACATAGTTCCGTTCCGCAGCGGCTATCATGCACTGCTTGGACGAACCGCGTTTGCAAAATTCAATGTGGTGCCGCACTACGCATACCTCAAGCTCAAGATGCCTGGCCCTCGAGGAGTCATCACGGTCAATGGAAACATTGAACGCTCCCTCCGAACGGAGGAACATACAGCGGCTCTCGCGGCAGAAGTGCAGAGCAGCCTCTTAAGGCAATTCTCGAGTCCGGCTGCTAAACGTCCGGACACCGTCAAACGCGCCCGGAGTAACCTACAACAAGACCACCTGGCACGTTCCGAGCACGCGTAGCAGTGCGGCCCCAACCCCAGCCCTCACAAAATTGCAAGACTAGTACTTCGCGTACATCATTACGCTCTGGAGATACCATGGGCATAGGGGGAGGGGCACGATCACGGCAGGCCCAGAGTGCGGCTCAACCACACCAAGGGCTTCCAAGTATGTCATCCTTTTTCTTTCCTTTTTTCTTATCCTCAGGACTCCATTTACCAGAGGCCCTGTCCGGCAGTAGACCTGCCGAACTCACGATGCAATAGCCAGGGAAGGAGAAAAGCTACGACGAGTATCCAGGTGGTCTCCATTATGAGCATTATACCTGTTTTATACACCATTCCGCAGCCTACCCCTGGAGGGGGACATGCTAAATAGTTCCACCCCTTGCTTATCACACTATTTGTATCGTTCTGCATTCACGGCGGTATTTTTTGAATAAACAATGCATCGCTTTTTGCCTATAATTGCATTCCTTTCTTATACATATGTTCATTTATGACATGTTGCATCCGTACATTTTGGTACGGCTAAATACACCAGGGGCTTAAGTTCCCCACATTATGGTGTGATAAGTCCGAACACTTTCACAAGTGCGGCACCCCGAACTTATAGCATTATATGCATCGGCTCCGAATCATGTCTTGGGTCAATAGTTGGGTTTGCCCGGCTCCCATGTTTTGGTACCTTACGTTCCGTTATATCGGCTAAGGTAGCGCTGGGAGAACCACTGCGATTGTGCCCTAGTTGAGCTGGGCGAGCACCTCAGTGGAGAAAGCTAAAACTGACTGTCATGATGAGGCGAGAGCCGGTCGCTGTTCGAGAGGTTTTTTCGAGTCCCTAAAGACTTATGTCGCTTAGAGCAAGGAACCGGCTTTGTCCGGCCCAGGCGTGGATAGCGCCCCGAATTCGGCCTTCCGAACACTAGGGGCTTCGCCGAAATTTAAAATTATAGAATTCTATGGCTAAGTGAGAGTGTCCAAGCATTATAAGTCCGGTTGCCTCGTTCATTGTGTTGAGCGCCTCCCTAGATGGACCCAAAAATGGGAACAAGAGCGCTCAAGTTTATCCCGAACACCCCAGCACTCGTGGCATGGGGGCTGAAGCCGACGACTTGACATCTCTCAGATTTGATAAACGGCCGCACAGAAGGTAATATTTTAAATTAACAAGTGTTGCTTAGCGCATATGAACAAAAGGTTTCGGCGCACAAGATAACAAAATGCGAGTCTACTCAAATATTACATCTTTGGAGCACTCACCCGCAATAATGCGGGCACCATTCAGGACACCCTTATAATACATCTCGGGTGTGCGATACTCCTTGCCCGCGGTGGCGCGTCCGTCACAAGCTTCTCAGCATCCATCCTGCCCCAGTGCATTTTAGTACGGGCAAGGGCCCGACGGGCACTGAGGGAGTCCTGGACTAGGGGGTGTCCGGACAGCCGGACTATCATCGTCGGCCGGACTCCAAGACTATGAAGATACAAGATTGAAGACTTCGTCCTGTGTCCGGATGGGACTTTCCTTGGCGTGGAGGGCAAGCTTGGCGATACGGATATGTAGATCTCCTACCATTGTAACCGACTCTGTGTAACCCTAGCCCTCTCCGGTGTCTATATAAACCGGAGGGTTTTAGTCTGTAGGGCGAACAACCATTACAACAATCATACCATAGGCTAGCTTCTAGGGTTTAGCCTCTTTGATCTCGTGGTAGATCTACTCTTGTAATATCCACATCATCAATATCAATCAAGCAGGACGTAGGATTTTACCTCCATCAAGAGGGCCCGAACATGGGTAAAACATCGTGTCCCTTGTCTCCTGTTACCATCCGCCTAGACGCACAGTTCAGGACCCCCTACCCGAGATCCGCCGGTTTTGACACCGACATTGGTGCTTTCATTGAGAGTTCCTCTGCGCCGTCACCGATAGGAAGGATGCCTCTTCCCGTCTTCAAGGACGGTATCTTCGCCAAAGGAGCCTTGGCCGCTGGCCAAACTATCCGGCTAGGTGGTTTTCTCATGACCGCCTGTCCGGCCACCGCTTCGACGATGACCTCTCGGGTCATCAAAAGCAATCTTCACGTAAACTCGGAATTCGTCGAGCAGCTGGATCCAACAGAGCTCTCGTCCGTAAACGAACTCTTGGATCGCATCGCCGCCCTGGGAGTCGCTACAGACTACAATCAGATCGGGCTTAAAACCGATCTGAGAGAGATTAACTCTCCCCAGGTTACCCACCACGTTGCGGTGGTAGAGGAACATCGCGGCGAATCCTCTCCTATATTGAAAACTAGTCATGTCCGGGCTTCCGAACCCTCCATGCCGGATTCCCGCGTAGGGACGGACTTCGATCAAGCGCTGAACCTAAAGTCAGGCATCGGACCAAACTCGTTGGACAACATTCCACTTTCCAAGCTTCCAAATTCGGAAACTTCTCGGCCCTTGAGCCTTGAGATGGGTAGGGTTCCGGACTCAATTCCACCCACCCACCCAGACATATGCGATCTATCTCTAATCCGGCAAGAGCCTGCTGAAACAGTACATCATTACTGGGCCAGATTCCTCCTAGTTATGGACAGGATAAAGGACTGCCGAGAGGAAAACACAATCTCAATTTTTTGCAATAATTGCACGGACGAGGGGATCTTGAACGCCGTCAGCCGTCGTGAAATCACACGCTTCGCCGACCTGGCGTCCATATACGAAAGTACTGTGCGATGGAGAGTTTCCGGAAAACCGAACATAAGTTTTGGGAGAATCCGGCCCCGAGTACAACCCTAGTCCGCAACAAAAGGGTGCATTACACTCAGGCACCAGGTACAAAAACCAAAAAGCAAAAACCTCATAAAGGGCACGGAACCGTACTGGAGGGATGGCTTAGCGGACCCTGTACAATTCACAGTACAGAGGGCGCCACGCCAACACATAGCCTTCGAGCATGTTGGATATTACGGCAGGTGGCCAAAAGTGGCGAGGAGCTTCTAGCCTCAGAAAACCACTCCAAGAATACCGGTACGGTATCAACAGTCTTCGAAACTTTTGCATCAAACAATATGCGGAAACGAACAATCCGCAGCCTCGCCGAAGTCTACCAAGTAGCAACAACAAATCCTTGGAGCGACGTGGCCATCACCTTCAACGCCAGCGACGAACCTAAATTCCGAACAGCCCGAGCACCAGCCGCACTGGTCCTTAGTCCAATAGTGGACGGCTTTCGACTTACCAAGGTACTCATGGATGGCGGCAGCGGATTAAACCTCATCTACGAGGAAACTCTTCAAAAAATGGAAATAGACTGGAGCCGCATTGAGCGAAGCAGCACAACCTTCAGAGGAATAATCCCTAGCCGGGAAGCGCGCTGCACTGGAAAAATCACACTTGATGTGGTGTTCGGCTCGCCGGACAATTTCAGGTCCGAAGAAGTCACGTTCCAAGTGGCCCCGTTCAGCAGCGGATATCACGCCATATTAGGACGAGAGGCATTCACAATTTTTCAAGCCGTACCCCGTTACGGGTACATGAAGCTCAAAATGCCTGGGCCCGGCGGAATAATCACTCTCGTTAGTGATCCAGACATAGCACTCCGCGCCGAAAACAAGACAGCCGCATTAGCCCTGGAGGCACTATCCGAAGCCCTAGCGGCAGAAGAACTCACCGCGCTACGCTCTATGGTGAATAGGGACGATGTGATACTCGATAAGAGATCCAAGTCCACCTCCTTTAAACCAGCGGACAAAATAGTAAAATTCCAGGTCCATCCAACGGACCTGACAAAGACGGCCTCCATCGGGGCACAGTTGAACTCTGATGTAGACGCCGCACTACGAGAATTCCTTCGGGAAAATTGGGACATTTTCGCCTGGCACCCTTCAGATATGTCGGGAATCCCATGCAGATTGGCAGAGCATAGCCTAAATATCCTAAAAGGGTTCAAGCCAGTCAAACAGGCTCTTCGATGATTTTCCGAACCCAAAAGACAGGCAATGGGAGAAGAACTAGCCAAACTATTGGAAGCCGGATTCATCAGAGACATCAAACATCCGGATTGGCTAGCAAACCTGGTAATGGTACCAAAGAAGGACAAATCTTGGCGCCTATGTGTCAATTTTAAAGACCTCAACAAGGCCTGCCCAAAGGGTCCCTTCCCCCTCCCCCGCATCGACCAAATAATCGATGCTACCGCAGGGCACGATTCATTATGCTTCCTGGACGCATACTCTCGCTACCATCAAATCAAGATGGCGGAAGCGGACCAAGCCGCAACGGCATTCATTACTCCATATGGACCATTCTGCTTCAACACGATGCCCTTCGGACTTAAAAACACCGACGCAACATATCAGCGCATGATTCAGACATGTTTGGCTACCCAGATCGGCAAAACAGTAGAGGCATACATAGACGACGTAGTCGTCAAAACCAAACACGTCGAAACTCTAGTAGACGATTTGAGGGTCACATTCGACAACCTCCGAGAATATGACATCAAGCTGAATCCGGAAAAATGCGTTTTCGGCGTACCAGCCAGAAAGCTCCTGGGCTTCATTGTATCCGGTAGAGGAATTGAAGCAAACCCGGCCAAAATCCAAGCTCTGTCACAGCTGGATATTCCAAAAGACCTCAAACAGATCCAAAAATTGACTGGATGCATGGTGGCTCTCAGCCGCTTTATCTCCCGTTTGGGAGAAAAGGCATTGCCCCTCTATCGCCTCCTCAGACGCACCAAACACTTCGAGTGGACGGATGCTGCCACTGCCGGACTCGAAGAAATAAAAGCCATATCGGCAACAAATCCGGTCCTGGCTGCGCCTAACCTGGGCGAACCAATGTTGTTATACATCACGGCAACACATCAAGTCGTAAGCACGGTACTCGTCGTAGAACGAGAGACAGAAGGGCATAAATTCCCTCTTCAAAAACCAGTGTACTACGTATCCACTGTTTTAACTCCCTGCAAGTCCCGTTACCCGCACTATCAAAAGATAGCGTATGCGGTGTTCATGGCATCCCGGAAGCTCTGACACTACTTTCAAGAGTGTTCGCTAACAGTGGCCTCCGAAGTACCCCTAAATGACATTATAAACAACCGCGACGCGACGGGCAGGATTGCAAAATGGGCCATTGAGCTCTTACCATTCGATATAACTTACAAACCCCGGCGAGCTATAAAGTCGCAAGTTTTGGCTGACTTTGTCGCTGAGTGGACTGAAGCCAAACTCCCTAAAGAGTACGACGCATACTCCAATTGGATTATGCACTTCGACGGCTCCAAAATGTTGGCCGAATTGGGGGCTGGCGTCGTATTGACGTCCCCAACCGGGGATACAGTCCAATACGTACTTCAGATAATGTACACGGACTCCAACAACGCAGCCGAGTACGAGGCCCTCTTACATGGCCTCCGGATGGCAATCTCCATGGGCATTCAACGCCTAGAGGTGCGCGGGGACTCAAACCTCGCAATATCCCAAGTAAATGGAGACTTTGACGCCAAGGATCCGAAAATGGCAGCCTATCGTAACGTTGTCCTTAAAATGTCAGCTCGGTTCGAAGGACTTGAATTCCACCACGTAGCCAGGGATAATAACCAAGCGGCCGACGTATTGGCACGCATCGGTGCAAAACGTGACGCTGTCCCTCCAAACATCTTCCTGGAACGGTTGTTTAAGCCATCCGTACTATGGGAAGAGGAGTCCGGAAATAACAAACTGGAAGCAGCCGCACCAACCGACACAGAGCAATCTGACATAATTGGCGATTCAGCCGATGAAATAACACCTTCAGCCCACGACATAATGGCAGTAATCGCCCCGTGGACAGAGCCATTCCTAGCCTACTTGCTTAGGCAGGAACTTCCCGAAGACCAAAATGAGGCCCGCTGCTTAGTTCGGCGATCTAAAGCCTACAAGGTCCATGAGGAAGAACTCTATAAGAAAAGCACAACCGGAGTCCTTCAAAGGTGTATCTCCGAAGAGGAAGGGCGAAACCTTCTGGCTGAAATTCATGCCGGACTAGGCGGACACCACGCCGCAGCCCGGGCCCTTGCTGGAAAGGCATTCCGTACAGGATTTTATTGGCCGATGGCGCGGGCAGATGCTCAGGACTTAGTCCAAAGATGCGTCGGTTGTCAGCTCTTTGCTAATCAGAGCCATATGCCACCCACCGCCCTCAAAACTATACCCATTACCTGGCCGTTCGCGGTCTGGGGGCTTGACATGGTTGGACCCCTTAAAGGGGGAACCCACAAGCAAAGGTACCTATTGGTCATGGTGGACAAATTCACCAAATGGATAGAGGCCAAGCCAGTTAAAACGGCAGAGTCCGGACCAGTGATAGACTTCATATCATGGGTAGTACACCGTTATGGTGTCCCCCACAGCATCATCACCGATAACGGCACGAACTTCACGGCCGACAAGGTTAAATCATGGTGCAAAAATATGGGCATTAAGCTCGATTACGCTTCGGTCTATCATCCTCAAACCAACGGTCAAGTGGAACGAGCAAATGGTCTAATAATGAGCGGCATCAAACCCAGACTAGTGCGGTCCCTTACGAAATCTGACACGCACTGGGTAGAGGAGCTCGACTCTGTACTCTGGGGGCTGCGGACAACGCCCAACCGTACTACCGGATTCACACCATTTTTTATGGTATACAGCGCAGAAGCAGTTCTGCCCTGCGACATCATTCATGACTCACCTCGAGTGCGCATGTATGAAGAAAGAGAAGCCGAGTTGGATCGGCAGGACATCTTGGACACATTGGAGGAAGAACGCGACGTCGCCAAGGCTCGTTCCGCATTCTATCAGCAGCAGGCTCGAAGATATCAAAGCAGAGAAGTACGGGCCAAGACTTACAATGTTGGCAAACTAGTTCTACGCCTGCCGGACAAGAAAAAGGACAAGATCAAGCCCAAATGGGAAGGCCCCTTCATCATCGATCAAGTCTTGACCGACGGAGCGTACCGTCTACGAAATGCGTCGGACAACCGACTCGAGCCGAACCCATGGAACGGAGCCCGCCTCCGAAGATTCTATGCCTAGCCCGGACTAAGAGTTCGTGCCTTTCCCCCGTCCAAATTTTTACACTTCAGCTGTCTTTTGTTTATCTTTTTTCTCTTACCCCTATTCATCAAAGCCTTAAAAGGCTTACTTGCGCATCGTTCGCACGCAATTGATGTGCTATCCGCACTCATTATACCTGGGGGCTTCCTTACCAGAAGCTTAATTATAAGGGCTTCATGCCCAGCACGCGTGTCAAACTTCCACGTGTACCTTTTATTCACCAATATATGCATCGATATGACTTAAGTTTTGGCCAAGCTGGGTTGCCTGGCTCCTGTGCTTACCCCTACGTTCCCGATTGTTCGGCTAGGAGGTAAAGGGAGCACCTCTGCGATTGTTACTGCCGGGTCAGCCGGATGTGTACCTCAGACCGGGTGAAGCCGAAAGCTAGCGTTCTTAAGGGAATATTCGGTCGGTGATTTGAAAGATGATTTTTTACCAATTTATTTATCTGCCCCTAGATTTTATCCTGCTCTTTTCGCAGTCCGGACATGCACTTTAGGGCATGCCTCCCAGGGAAAGGAACCCTTAACGGAACTATTCTCCCTGGAAGATGTTTCTTACTAACCATGTAATATAACATAACTAGTTGGACACTTGTCTGATAAAGCACTAATGACCCCTACACCTGGTCTCCATGCATGCCCCGGTTGTTTCTTAACCAAGAAGGTATTCGAACACACTCTGGACTCTAGGGTCCCGAGGTTGAAGCGAAAAGGTCGGCAAAGACAAACGATCTACAATCCGGCTAGAAGGCATTTTACATGTCATTTTAAAATACATTGTCAAATCTACTGACTGTATTCCTCCTCAATCCTGTCTAACAGGCTGTCTAATTTACAGTCCCGTTGGGAAAATTTAGCGGCTAACTCTACTTGGCCGTATACTAAACTCACAGGGATCTCCTTCCCATCGGGCCCCACATGTCCGACCTCGACCATGTGGTTGGGATCCGCCTTCTTGTACCGCGTCTTCACCATGGCCCAGGCCTCCCTGGCACCTTGGCGGCAGGCCGAAATCTTCCATAAACGGAAGCGCTGCCGCACTCCATGAAGCTTCTCCACAAGCTCCCCAAGGCCCTCGGGTAGGGAGAGGGCTGGCCATAAAGCCTGGACGACGCCGCTCATTGCCTGCCGAACTCGTTCGAGCAGTTGCAACAGCTCGGGAAGTTGATCACCCGTTGATACGGGCATCTCCTCCGCAGGGCGACCTGTGAGTATACCTACAGACATATTTTGTCAATTGACTTCCTCGCCGAACTCTTCTTTTCAAAGGAGTTCGCTCAAGCACTTACTATAGATGCCGCGACGAAGCCGCTGATTCTCCTTAACGGAGCCAGACAGCTCGACCCGAAGACCTTTCAGCTCTTCTTCAAGCTGGGCGTGGGCATCCTGGAGCCTGTTCCTTTCCTGCTGCACCTTTTTCAGCACCCTCTCGCCGGCCTTCAGCTAGTGTAGTAGTTCTTGCCTGTCCGGATCTTGTCCGGCAGCACCTGCAACGTCATTATTAGACTTGCGCGCATGCCGCACACCACTTATCTTTTTAAATAATGTGTTACCAGAAGGGGTCCCTGTGTTTCCTCCTGCGGCAGCAAGTGCGGCCTCAAGTTGGGCCTTACACTCGTGCAGCTCCTGAGACAGTTGGGTATTCTTCCTTGTAAGATCCTGCAGTTCAAATGATCCTTAAATCAGTTAATATAACTACTTTAAGTCTCGGGGTCTACTGGCATATACAACTATTAAAATCTCTTACCCGCATGTCTTTTACATACTGCTCCGTGGCTCTGGTCAAACCATCTTGAGCAGCACGGAGGTGCGCGTCCCCCGCGTTAAAGGCATTCAACGCCTCAGGGGAGAAGCATGCGTCACGAAAAACTGTCCGGCGGTGCCTGTGGTTCATGGCGCTCTCCACCTCAGACTTGGTGGCGGACAGTCTGTTGGCATCCTCCGTTGGAGGAGTATCCGGCTCGCGCCTTGCGCTCGCCCCCCCTCCAGACCAGGTGCTGGAGCTTGGTTGGTAGAGGCTGGGTTGGCAACCTCTACGCCCGCAGTCCGGCGGGCGCTTTTTCTCCTACAAAAGTCATGAGCACTCAAACGCTTCCTAGGAACGTTGCTCTAAATAACGAATCGTGAGCTATACCTTTGCGGCAACGTTTCAATCTGCGCCGCGCTCCTCTTCCGCCTACTGGGCCGGACTGACCCTTGTTGGTCAGCCACCGCAGGCTCGGCTTCCCGCCTTGAAGGCGCCTCCTGCAAAACACCATCATATACGGGGGTCAGAAATGAGCAAGGAAGAAATAATGGTGTCAGGACTTCGATCATAAGCACCTGGGAAGCCGGTGACAAGCCGGGGTAGTCGGCCGTAATGGCGACTAGAGCGTTGTCCACGCTGAGTTGGTGGAACACCACGTCAATTAGCTCCACCTTTATATCCGGATCCTCTTCGGAGGTCGGATCAAGGGATCTTCCCGGATCCTCGGGTTGTGGAGCCGGACTGTGAATGTCCTCCACATCCTGGCGCAGTTCCTGTGTCAAAATTACAGAGTAAGGCACTCAGCATTGAAAGCACGGGTCGGATGAATAAACATCCGCTTACCGAGCTCCGAGGGTTATTCATGGAGAACCCATTCAATGGGCTTGTACGGAGGAAGTCCTCCTTCTCCCCCTTATACAGGCCGGACAAAATCTTCACCAGATCCTCGGCCGATCCCTGCCTTTGCGGCCATGACGGGTGGCATCATTCTCCCCGTTGAAATCCCACATGGGGTGGCCCCTGTATTGCAGCGGCTGCACCCCTCGCATAATGCACGTTGCCATGACTCCAATCATGGTCAACCCGGAATGGGCCAATAACCTTATCCGGCCCATCAAATAATGGACGCTCTTGTCTTCCTCTAGCTGGGGGCTCCGTGGGCGCCAGCTAAGGCGTTTCTTCAGAGGAGCATTACTGAACTCCGGGAGGCCGATCCGAACAGGGTTCGGCAGTGGAGCGTCTTCTACGTAAAACCATTCTGAAGGCCAGTCTTTGGACGCCTTCTTAGGGGTTCCAGATAGATATCCGGTCTCGGCGATGCGCCATATTTCGGCACCGCCCACTTGATATATGGACCCCTCGTGAGAGCGGGGTACGAGGCAGAATAGCCTCTTCCACAACGCGAAATGGGGCTCGATGCCCAGGAATAGCTCGCAAAGAGCTACGTAACCCGCGATATGCAGGATAGAGGCAGACGTGAGGTGATGGAGCTGGAGTCCGTAGAACTCCAGGAGCCCGCGGAGGAACGGATGTATAGGAAATCCGAGCCCCCTTATCAGATAGGGGACGAAGCATACCCACTCCCCTTTGTTGGGATTTGGGGTAGCCTCCGCTTGCTTCCCACCTTTGTAGGTGGCCAGCCCGGCTCGAACCAGAACCATGAAGGCCGGAGGGAGATATCCCTCCGCTTGGAGCGTCACCAGCTCATTGTGCGGGACAGAACATCTCCTCCAATCTCCTGGAACAGGGCTGGGAGCGCGAGAAGAGGAGCCGCGTCGACGGTCCATGATGGAATGGATTTTTGGTCAGAAGCGCTCCGATGAGTACTCGCCGAAGGAAGATGGTGTGATTTGGATCTGGATTCTTGCTTCTCTTATAGGCAGGTTATTTGCGCAGCTAGGGGGTAAAACATAAAAGATACCCTGGCTTTTCGCATTCGTGCGACGCGTGGAAGAAGGCCATTATTGGGCTTGGAAGCCAAGAAGCGCGACATTGATAAGGAAGCCGGACACTGTTCGGCAGGTACATGGAACTTAAAGGAGAACCCGCCTTGCAACGCCGAAGACTACATACGTGCTGGACTTATCGTCATTGAAGCCTGGTTCGGGGGCTACTGAGGGAGTCCTGGACTAGGGGGTGTCCGGACAGCCGGACTATCATCGTCGGCCGGACTCCAAGACTATGAAGATACAAGATTGAAGACTTCGTCCCGTGTCCGGATGGGACTTTCCTTGGCATGG
The DNA here is from genome assembly GCF_002162155.2 of Triticum dicoccoides. Lineage (NCBI taxonomy): Eukaryota > Viridiplantae > Streptophyta > Magnoliopsida > Poales > Poaceae > Triticum > Triticum dicoccoides. The sequence goes on along the minus strand of NC_041387.1, from coordinate 535,119,309 downwards.
AGGGCAAGCTTGGCGATACAGATATGTAGATCTCCTACCATTGTAACCGACTCTGTGTAACCCTAGCCCTCTCCGGTGCCTATATAAACCGGAGGGTTTTAGTCCGTAGGGCGAACAACCATTACAACAATCATACCATAGGCTAGCTTCTAGGGTTTAGCCTCTTTGATCTCGTGGTAGATCTACTCTTGTAATATCCACATCATCAATATCAATCAAGCAGGACGTAGGGTTCTACCTCCATCAAGAGGGCTCGAACCTGGGTAAAACATCGTGTCCCTTGTCTCCTGTTACCATCCGCCTAGACGCATAGTTCGGGACCCCCTACTCGAGATCCGCCTGTTTTGACACCGACAGGCACCTTCAATGCAGGCCGAGTGCTTGATGACTTCAACCCAGGGACACGCATCCACCAGCCGCCGCACGAGGCCGAAGTAGCTCCCAGGCATGGCCTCTTTGGGCCATAGCCGAACTATAAGGCCCTTCATGGCCTGTTCGGCCAGCTTGTGGAGCTCGACCAGCTACTTCAGCTGGTCGCTAAGGGGCACCGGATGTCCAGCCTCAGCATACTAAGACCAGAACACCTTCTCCGTGGAGCTCCCCTCCTCGGCTCTGTAGAAAGCGGCAGCATCGGACACGCTGCGGGGCAGATCTGCGAACGCTCCTAGAGAGCTCCGAATTCGGGTAAGTAACAGGTAATTCACTTTTACATGCTTGTTTTGCATGAAGAATGCCTTACCCGCTGCTATTTTCTTCAATTCCTCGATTTCTTGGAGGGCCTTGTGGGCTTCGGCCTTAGCGGCTTTGGCACTCTCAAGAGCTGACGCAAGCTCGGACTCTCGAGTCTGAGTCACGCTCCAAACTCTCGTGTTTTTCCACGAGAGCCTGGAGCTCTTGCCGTACCTCCGCCACCCGCGCCTCCTGCTTCTCTCGCTCGGCGCGTTCCGCGGCCGCATTGTGTCCGGCCGCGGATACCGCCTCCTTCAGGGTCGCCACCTCGTTCGTAGCCCCTGGAGTACCCACGTTATCCTTGTCATTCCTCTTGCAACCAAATCCTTTTCTGTAAGGTAAAACTTTAATAAGGTGTTACTCACCTTCCTTGTCCTTGAGCTGCTTCTTGGCACGGCCGAGCTTGCTCTCGGACCGCTCGAGGCTCTGCTTCAAAGCATTGACCTCCGCAGTCAGTGCGGAAGAGGTCAGCAGCGCAGCCTGCATTCCCATATTGACATATTTTTGTTAAGACTCCTGCGTATATCTTTTTAGATCCTCAGTCCGGCTTTTCTTTCCGAACACCAAACCGAGCATCAGGGGCTACTGTCTATGCGGTCCTATTTTACATAACTTAAAATTCTTACCTCAAAGCCTGTTAGAAGGCTGCTGCTGGCTTCGGTCAGCCCGCTCTTGGCGAGCTGAACCTTCTGAATCACCGCACTCATGACAGTGCGGTGTTCCTCTTTGATGGAAGCGCCGTTGAGCGCCTCCAGCAAGTTATCCGGCGCCTCCGGTTGGACGGAGGCCGCCGGCGTCACAGTCTTGCCCTTCTTACGAAGGGGCCGCCCGCCGGACTCCGGAACCACTGCAGGTTCCGGTGCGGAGTCCGGTCCAAAGTCCGGGAGGTTGCCCTGCGGCACCTCCAGGGCCTCCTCCTCCTGGTGGGTCCCTTTCCGGGATCCCACCTCGGTGTCGTCGGCGTCACGGGGGGGGGGAGGCGGCCGGAAGTGAAGTGCTATTCACATCCGACGTACCCAAGGACCCGCTCGACGAAGCGGGAAGATCATCCTTGGGTGGACTACAGGGGTGTATGCGGCATTAAAAGATGCTATGCGACAAAAATAAAATTATGAGTTATTCAGGAGTCCGGATACTTACGATCTCGCCAGGGGCTTGGCCCTTGAGGGCCACTCCTCGTCGCCGTCATTGGCGTTGGTGGAACAGTCCGGGGAAGGGTCCTTCCCTTCTTGGACCCTTTGGCCTCCCCCATTGGGGAGGCCTTCCTCTTCTTCTCTCCCCCCACTGGGGGAGAGGCCTCCTTCTTCTCCTCCTCGTCCTCGTGGGAGGAGTCCGCCTCAGAGTCATCGGACGATGAATCCGATAACACCTGACGCCGGGAACTCCTCCGGGTTCCCGTGGCCTTCTTCTTGGCCTTCTTCTCCGGCACCACGTGAGGCGCCGGGACCAGCAGCCCTATCGAACGGGCATCCACTGGGTCTTCTAGAAGGGGAGCCGGACAGTTAACATGTCCGGACATCTCCTGCCAGGCCTGTTAAAAGTATTGGGAGTTTAGATCCCACATAGAGTCAAACTATGAAAAGCAAGTGTCCCATAAAGGATAACATGGCTTACCTCGCCAGCCGGACGCTGCGAGCTGAATCCGTGATCTTCGGTAGCGGATGCGGGAGCCTCGGCGCCCTTGAACAGCACCCTCCAGGCCTCTTCGTACGTAGTGTTGAAGAGCCCGCTCAAGGTCTGGTGATGTGCCGGATCGAACTCCCACAAGTTGAAGTCCCGCTGTTGGTAGGGGAGAATCCGGCGGATGAGCATGACCTGGATTACGTTGACAAGCTTGAGCTTCTTGTTCACCAAGGTTTGGAGACAGGATTGAAGTCCGGTCAGCTCTTCCGAATTACCCCACAGCAGGCCCTTCTCTTTCCAGGAAGTGAGCCGCATGGGGATGCCAGATCTGAATTTGGGGGCCACTGCCCACTCAGGGTCACGCGGCTCGGTGATGTAGAACCACCCCGATGGCCACCCTTTGATGGTTTCCACAAAGGCGCCCTCGAGCCAAGTGACGTTGGGCATCTTGCCCACCATGGCGCCTCCGCACTCTGCTTGGCTGCCCTTCACAACCTTCGGCTTGACATTAAAGGTCTTTAGCCACAAGCCGGAGTGGGGCTGGATGCAGAGGAAGGCTTCGCACACGACGATAAACACCGAGATGTTGAGGATGAAATTCGGGGCCAGATCATGGAAATCCAAGCCGTAGTAGAACATGAGCCCCCGGACAAAGGGGTGGAGTGGGAAGCCCAGTCCGCGGAGGAAATGGGGAAGGAATACCACTCTCTCATGGGCCCGGGGGTGGGGATGAGCTGCCCCTCGTCGGGGAGCCGGTGCGCGATGTCGCTGGACAAATATCCGGCGCCGCGCAGCTTCTTGATGTGCCCCTCCGTAACGGAGGAGGCCATCCACTTGCCTCCCGCTCCGGACATGGCTGGAGAAGGTTGAGGTGAGATGTGCGGACTTGGGCGCTGGAGCTCGAGTGCACGGAGATGGATAAGCAAAGGAGGAAGAAGGCGTAGGTAAAAAGATGGATCCTTATCCCCTTATATATGGGCGGACGAAACTATGCGTCCCCACCAGCCTGGTAAAACTCGCTTATCTCCCAAGCACCACAATCAATGGTGCGGTTGGGTTACCCACGTCCGTATTGATGAGAATCCCGGAATAAGGGGACACGATCTCTGCTTCGACAAGACGTGCCAAGGAAACCGCTTCGCTAAACGCGCTGAGGTGGAATAATAAAAACGATTCGAATAAAGGATTGGCCGTGGCGTGACGTCACGCCACAAAATACGTCAGCAGATTGAACTTGTGTAAATATTATTCTCTCTACGGAGGTATGTGGAATTTATTTTGCAGAGTCGGACACTATCCTGGTGTTCACAATCTTCTATGAATTATTCGGAGGAGGAACCCGCCTTGCAATGCCTAAGACAATATGTGCGCCGGACTCGTCGTCATTGAAGCCTGGTTCAGGGGCTACTGAGGGAGTCCCGGACTAGGGGGTGTCTGGATAGCCGAACTATCATCATTGGCCGGACTCCAAGATTATGAAGATACAAGATTGAAGACTTCGTCCCGTGTCCGGATGGGACTTTCCTTGGCGTGGAAGGCAAGCTTGGCAATACGGATATGTAGATCTCCTACTATTGTAACCGACTCTGTCTAACCCTAGCCCTCTCCGGTGTCTATATAAACCGGAGGATTTTAGTCCATAGGACGAACAACAATCATACCATAGGCTAGCTTCTAGGGTTTAGCCTCCTTGATCTCGTGGTAGATCTACTCTTGTACTACCCATATCATCAATATCAATCAAGTAGGAGTAGGGTTTTACCTCCATTGAGAGGGCCCGAACCTGGGTAAAAACATCATGTCCCTTGTCTCCTGTTACTATCCGCCTAGACGCACAGTTCGGGACCCCCTACCCGAGATCCGCCGGTTTTGACACCGACACCAACCCTTGTGCTCGCATTGTTGATCCTTTGCATCCCACTCCCGATGAGGATCTTGACATGATTCGCAATCTTAGAACTATCAATCTTATCATTAGAGGATTGCATAGAAATTTGATTGGTCACTTGCCTACTCTTGATTGTGCTTATACTATATGGAGATTTCTTGAGGAAAGATTTACAAAGTATTCCTTGCAAAATCTAGATGAGATTCTTCATAAGTCAATTGCCTTGAATAAAATGAGTACTAGTGATCCTAAGTTTGATGATTGTCTGTTTGAGCTTCGTGACCTTATGCGTTCCAAAGGAGATGTTGGAATCATTAGCAATATTATCTCCGAAGCCATTAGATTTCATAAAGATGATTATTGTCATGATCATTTATCTAATGAATCACTCTCTCTAGGGATTGATCCATCACATGACGATGTTGAACATGGATACTATGATGAGGATGATGATAGTGACTATGATCTTGATGATGCAATGAGACACTTTGGTCTTATGGCTAATCTTCGCGACTACATGGCAGGAGGAAAGGAATGGGTCCTTGATAGTGGATGTACCAATCACATGACCGGAGATAAAGATATGTTTCATGAGCTTGCTGAAAACGACGGCCCTCTAAAGTATGTCACTTTTGGTGATAACTCAAAGGGTAAGGTGGTTGGCCTCGGTAAGGTGGCCATCTCACATGATAGCTCCATACAAAATTTCATGCTTGTTGAATCTCTTGGCTATAATTCACTTCCTGTATCTAGATTTGCTGATTTCAGTGTCAATGTCCTATTTACTAAAGTAGATTGCCAAGTGTTTTGAAGAAACAATCATAAAATGGTCTTTACCGGCATATGTAGGTACATTGTTGACTTCACTAAAAAGGCTCAACCTAAAACTTGCTTAATAGCTAAATCTTCCAAAGGCTGGTTGTTGCATAGACGGTTAGGTCACGTGGGCATGCGAAACCTTAACAAGCTTATTAAAGGTGATCATATCCTTGGTGTTAAAGATGTCATATTTGATAAGGATAGACTTTGCAGTGCTTGCCAAGCGGGAAAACAGGTTGGAGAAAGTCACCCCGTGAAGAATATCATGACCATGAGAAGACCGCTCAAGCTACTTCATATGGATCTCTTTGGTCCCAACGCCTACAAGTGTCGGTGGAAACTCATTTGGTCTAGTTATAGTCGATGATATTTCAAGATTTACGTGGGTGTTCTTTCTTGATGATAAATCGCAGGTCCAAAAGATCTTCAAAAACTTCGCTAGGATGGCCCAAAATCAATTTGAAGTGAAGATCAAGAAGGTTCGCAGCGACAACGGAACGGAGTTCAACAACGCAAATATGGACACCTTTCTTGACGAACAAGGTATCTCACATGAGTTCTCGGCTATGTACACACCTCAACAAAATGGAGTTGTTGAGAGGAAGAACCGGACGCTCATCAAAATGGCGAGAACAATGCTTGATGAGTACAAGACGCCAAAACACTTTTGGGCAGAAGCGGCTGAGACAGATTGTCATGCAATAAATCGCTTGTATCTTCACAAGCTACTCGGCAAGACGACATATGAGATACTCACCGGTAACAACCCCAAGTTGGATACTTTCAAGTATTTGGCTCAAAGTGCTACATTCTTGATAAGCATCATCGTTCTAAATTTGCTGCCAAATCTCATGAAGGTTTCCTACTTGGTTATGGCTCAAACTCTCACACTTGCCGTGTCTACAACAATTTCAACCGAAAGGTTGAAGAGACGGTAGATGTGAAGTTTGATGAATCTAACGGCTCGCAGGTAGAGCAATTTCCAATTGATGTAGGAGACAAAGACCCTTCGAAAGCAATCCAAGACTTGTCTATTGGCAAAATCCGTCCAACAGAGGTGAAGGAGAGTACCTCGTCCGTCCAAGTGGAAGCTTCTACCTCATGACAAGGTGAACAAAGAGTTGATATGGAAGCATCCACAAGTGGGACACACCAAGATGAAGAAACTGAGGAAGTACACCAAGATGAACCTCATCAACCTCCTTCTCCACCACGACAAGAGAACGACAACGTCAACAATGAAGAAGGCCAAGAAGAAGAACAAGATGATGAAGAAGATGTTCCACCCCGACCAAAACAAAGGCTCTCACGAGTTCGAGCAAGAATCGCCAAAGACCATCCCGTCGAGCAAATCTACAATGATATCCTAACCGGGAGAATCACTCGCTCTAAAACTAGTTTGGCTAACTTTTGTGAACATTATTCATTCATATCTAGCATTGAACCCACGAAGGTTGAAGAAGCATTGGAAGATCCGGATTGGATAAATGCCATGCATGAAGAGCTAGACAACTTTGAGAGGAACCAAGTGTGGACATTGGTCAAGAAGCCCGACAACAACCACAACATCATCGGTACCAAATGGGTGTTTCGCAACAAGCAAAATGAATATGGACAAGTAGTTCACAACAAAGCACGTCTCGTCGCCCAAGGCTACACTCAAGTTGAAGGTATGGACTGTGGTGAGACATATGCCCCCGTTGCTAGACTTGAGTCCATTCGCTTCTTACTTGCCTATGCCAATCACCATGATATTACCTTGTACCAAATGGACATTAAAAGTGCTTTTCTAAATGGTGAAATTGAGGAGGAAGTTTATGTTAAACAACCTCCCGGCTTTGTTAATCCTAAGAAACCCAATCATTTTTACAAACTTCACAAAGCTCTTTATGGTCTCAAACAAGCTCCTAGAGCGTGGTATAAATGCTTGACCAAGTTCCTTATTGAAAAAGGCTTTGAGATCCGAAAAATTGATTCTACTCTCTTCACTAGAAGGGTTAATGGATTTGTGTGCCAAATTTATGTTGATGATATTATATTTGCTTCGACTAACTCTCATTTTAGCGAGAACTTTGGGAAGCTTATGTCGGAGAAGTTTGAGATGTCTATGATGAGTGAACTCAAGTTCTTTCTTGGTTTGCAAATCAAGCAAACTAAGGAGGGTACCTTTGTCTCTCAAACGAAGTATACCAAGGACTTATTCAAGAAGTTCAATATGCAAGAATGCAAAGGTATGAATACACCCATGCCTACTAGTGGACATCTTGACTTGACTAAATATGGTGAAACCGTTGATCAAAAGGTTTACCGCTCTATGATTGGTTCATTGTTATACCTATGTGCCTCCCGTCCTGATATTATGCTAAGTGTGTGCATGTGTGCACGATATCAAGCGGCTCCTAAAGAATGTCATCTTAAGGCTGTGAAAAGAATAGTGAGATACTTAATACATACACCAAATTTTGGCATTCGGTATCCAAAGAGGTCTGCTTTTGATCTTGTTGGCTACTCCGATTCAGACTATGCCGGAGACAAGGTCGATAGAAAGTTCACTTCGGGTACTTGTCAATTTCTTGGCAGATCTCTTGTGTCTTGGTCCTCTAAGAAACAAAACTCGGTATCCTTATCCACCACGGAAGCGGAATACATTGTCGCCGGTTCATGTTGTTCTCAATTACTTTGGATGACCCAAACTCTTAAAGATTATGGGGTATATGTGAAACATGTTCCATTGCTTTGTGACAATGAAACTGCTATTAAGATTGCTCACAATCCGGTGCAACATTCTCGAACTAAGCATCTTGATGTTCGTAGTCATTTCATTCAAGATCATGTTGCTAAAGGTGACATTAACCTTAAGCATGTTCGTATCGATAAGCAATTAGCGGATATATTCACCAAACCGCTTGATGAGAAAGTATTTTGCCGATTGAGAGGTGAATTGAACATCATTGATGCTTCAAACTTGGAGTAGGAAGTCCATTTGGATACATGCAAGGCATGAGCCTATGACTAATCCTTGATATTTCTCTTATGATGATAATCATATGTCTTGGATATATTTGCACCCTTGCATGTTATCTAACCCTTGTAGGTACTTGTATGAATCTAAATCTATGAGATTGAAACTCACTCACATCTTGAGCAATCTCTACATCACCAAGTCTCTGCAATACGGTGGTTGAAGACAAGGAAGCATGAAACCCTTCAAACATATCCTTTGACAATTTATATATATATATATATATATATATATATATATATATATTTATATATTTATATATATATACATACATATATATATATATATATATATCAAATTTCTTTTGGTATCATATTTCATGATTGACACTTTGGATACACAAGTGCTCCTCCTTGCAAAACTAATTCATGTAGGTAGATTAACTCCAATTACAAGTGGTTATCCCAATGAATTACATCAACCTTGATCGTTCCACACAAGTTCAACTACATGATCAAGATCAACACCACCACCCAAGGTATGTTATTCCATCTTAGAGAAGCTTTACACCAAGTCATGGGTCAGAGCAGCTCAACAAGATGTGAATAAATCAAAATGCTTAAACGAAAAATGGCAACCCTATTTTGAGCTTAAGCGATGAGTATGACCTATGATCAAGTGTCTTCACTTGACTCCTAAGTCAATATACTCTAACATAGGTGACTTTGTCGCCGACCAATTCTAGATGAAGTTCTCTAGTGTTTTTCCTTGTTCTTGCATTTGTCTCATGCATATTTGCTTTCCTTTTCAAAAAAAAATTCATCTAGATTTCTTTTCTTTTTAATTTCTGTTTTGCATTCCCTGCATCCTATTCTTTGCAAATCCTTTAGTTAATTCCCTGCAAATCCTTGTGAGATCTTATTTGCTTAGTGAGCTGAGGTGACAAGTGCTTCATCTCTATAATGAACTCGGACACACCAGTCTGTCTCTTTCGGTCAAACCGAATCACCTCGGTGCCACCGAAGAAAACAACTCGGTGTTACCGATTTCAAATGCTGAGGAGACACTTTGTCATTTGCTTCCTGCGTTCTGTTCCAGCTCCACTCAATGATTCTTTTCCTCTACTAGCACCTTATTTTTCCCTGCTACTTTGCTATGTGACTCAAGGAGCAAACCTATTTTCACTCACACTCCAGAAGAACCCTTCTTGGAAATTGATGTCGAAGGGGGAGAGAGAGCTCACATCAAAGCTTAATCATATCAAAAGGGGGAAAGAGAGATAAATAATCACATCAAAGAGAGACCCCGGATGCTTGGTATTCAAAGAGGAGAGAAGTCACATGTCTTTAGAGGGGAAAGACATGTTCATGTTTTTATGTGTTTGCTTTGATCCGATTTCCTATTCCTTATCTTCTCCTAGTATCCCATATAAGATTTAGGGGGAGCAAGACATCTAAGGGAAGGAAATCCTCGAATTCATTGCATATCTTTACCTTTGGCGACATGTCTACACTCAAATAGAGTACCTAGTACTCACTCTCTACATGTCATCCCAATCTTGGTAATCTTGTGGTTTGATGATCTTGCTCTGTTTAGTAGATGTTTCTGTGTTGTCTAACCTTGTTTACTCAGGTTCATCTCTTCCAAAGCTAGCTCAAGATCACAAGGTAAGTATATGCATCACACTCATGTGCATGAGGATCTCTTGCTGATGTACATATTGTTTGCAAGGACTCATGAGCATGAAGGTACATTTCCTATATTCACATCATTTTCTCTGATGCATATAGCCAGGATACATGTAACTCATTGCTTGCTTTGTCATGATTATGCACTCACATGCTCTTATGCTCCATATTTACATGATTGCATACATGTAGGGGGAGCCTATACATGCTACATTTTCTTCCAAAGCTTTACCTGCCTTTCTCTATATCTTTATCTAAAGCTTTGATGTATGTTGTCATCAATTACCAAAAAGGCGGAGATTAAAAGCACAAGTGTTGCCTGGGTGATTTTGGTAATTAATGTCAACATATCTCTTGTTGGACTAATACCTTTATCTAGTATATTTCAGATAAGTCCAATAGTGGAGTGGCATTGACAAGAGGATGTGGAACCCCTTCAAGATGCTAAGGACAAAGGATTGACTCAAGCTCAAAGCTCAGGACTGTACATTTTCTATTTCAGTGATCCAAGATCACATTGAGTCCGTAGGAAAGCCAATACTATTAAAAGAGGATGTGGTGTTGCTTAATGGCTTGCTTGCTCAAAGTGCTTAGTGATATGCTCCAAAGCCCTCAACCACTTTCTCACATCCACATATGTCCCATACCAAAAATTCAAACTCGGCCCCACCAATTTGATCTATCCGGCGCCACCGAGTTTATTTGACATAGCCACTGCCAGAAACCCTAGTCACTTCGGTCTCACTGAGATGGGATTGCAAACTCTCTGTTTCCCTTCGTAATGTTTTGGTCTAACCGAGATGAGCGATCGGTCCCACTGAGTTCGCAATGCAAACTCTCTGTTTCCCCTTCATAACATTCCGGTCTCGCCGAGATATGCAATCGGTCCCACCAAGTTTTCTTGACCAACTCTTTGTTTTGCTTCTTACCAAAATCGGTCCCACCAAGTTTGTGTAATTGGTCAAATCGAGATGAGGTTTTACCCTAACCCTTGCAAATCGGTCCCACCGAGTTGATCATATTGGTCCCATGGAAATGCCTAACGGTCACATTATGAACTAAATCGGTCTAACCGAGTTTCTAATTCGGCCCCATCGAGTTTGGTAAATTGTATGTAACGGTTAGATTTTGTGTGGAGGCTATATATACCCCTCCACCCTCTCTTCATTCGTGGAGGAAAGCCATCAGATCGTGCCTACACTTCCAGCATTCATTTTCTGAGAGAGAACCACCTACTCATGTGTTGAGGCCTGATACGTCTCCAACGTATCTATAATTTTTGATTGTTCCATGCTATTATATTACCTGTTTTGGATGTTTATGGGCTTTACTATACACTTTTATATCATTTTTGGGACTAACCTATTAACCGGAGGCCCAACCCATATTGCTGTTTTTTTGCCTATTTCAGTGTTTCACATAAAAGGAATATCAAACGGGGCCCAAACAGAATGAAACCTCCGGGAGAGTTATTTTTGGAATAGAAACAATCCAGGAGACTTGGAGTAGACGTCACGGAAGCTTCGACGAAGCCATGAGGGTCCAGGGCGCGCCCCACACCCTCGTGGGCCCCTAGTGGCTCCCCTAACCAACTTCTTTCGCCTATATATGTCCATATACCCCAAAAACATCCAGGAACACCATAGATCAATCGGGACCCTGTTCCGGCACCCTGCCGGAGGGGGGGTCCCTCACCGGTGGCCATCTTCATCCTCCCGGCGCTCTCCATGATGGGGAGGGAGTGGTTCACCCTCGGGGCTGAGGGTATGTACCAGTAGCTATGTGTTTGATCTCTCTCTCTCTCTCTCTCTCTCTCTCTCTCTCTCTCTCTCTCGTCTTCTTGATTTGGCACGATCTTGATGTATCGCGAGCTTTGCTATTATAGTTGGATCTTATGATGTTTCTCCCCCTCTACTCTCTTGTAATGGATTGAGTTTTCCCTTTGAAGTTATCTTATAGGATTGAGTCCTTAAGGATTTGAGAACACTTGATGTATGTTGATACGTATCCAACGTATCTACCTTTCCAAACATTTTTGCCCTTGTTTTGGACTCTATCTTGCATGATTTGAATTAAACTAACCCGGACTGATGCTGTTTTTAGCAGAACTGCCATGATGTTGTTTATTGTGCAGAAAACAAAAGTTCTCGGAATGACCTGAAAATCCACAGAGATAACATTTGGAAAATATAAAAAAATTGGCGAAAGAATCAAGGCCAGAGGGCCCACACCCTGTCCACGAGGGTGGGGGCGCGCCCCCTGTCTCGTGGGCCCCCTGATGCTCCACCGACCTCAACTCCAAATCTATATATTCCGTTTGGTGGAGAATAAAATCAGAGAGAAAGTTTCATCGCGTTTTACGATACAGAGCCGCCGCCAAGCCCTAATATCTCTCCGGAGGGCTGATCTGGAGTCCGTTCGGGGCTCCGGAGAGGGGGATTCATCGCCGTCGTCATCATGAACCATCCTCCATCACCAATCTCATGATGCTCACCACCGTGCGTGAGTAATTCCATCGTAGGCTTGCTGGACGGTGATGGGTTGGATGAGATTTACCATGTAATCAAGTTAGTTTTGTTAGGGTTTGATCCCTAGTATCCACTATGTTCTGAGATTGATGTTGCTATGACTTTGCTATGCTTAATGCTTGTCACTAGGGCCCGAGTGCCATGATTTTAGATCTGAACCTATTATGTTTTCATGAATATATGTGAGTTCTTGATACTATCTTACAAGTCTATAGTCACCTATTATGTGTTATGATCCGACAACCCGGAAGTGACAATAATCGGGATACTTCTCGGTGATGACCGTAGTTTGAGGAGTTCATGTATTCACTACGTGCTAATGCTTTGGTCCGGTACTCTATTAAAAGGATGCCTTAATATCCCTTAGTTTCCACTAGGACCCCGCTGCCACGGGAGAGTAGGACAAAAGATGTCATGCAAGTTCTTTTCCATAAGCATGTATGACTATATTCGGAATACATGCCTACATTACATTGATGAATTGGAGCTAGTTCTGTGTCACCCTATGTTATAGCTATTACAAGAGGAATCACATGCGACATAATTATCCATCACTGATCCAATGCCTACGAGCTTTTCACATATTGTGCTTTGCTTATTTACTTTTCCGTTGCTACTGTTACAACTACTACAAAACTGCTATCTTTACTTTTGCCACTGTTACCATTACTATCATACTACTTTGCTACTAAATACTTTGCTGCAGATACTAAGTTATCCAGGTGTGGTTGAATTTACAATCAACCGCTAATACTTGAGAATATTCTTTGGCTCCCCTTGTGTCGAATCAATAAATTTGGGTTGAATAATCTACCCTCGAAAGTTGTTGCGATCCCCTACACTTGTGGGTTATCAAGACTAATTTTTGGCGCCGTTGCCGGGGAGCATAGCTCTATTCTTCGAGTCACTTGGGATTTATATCTGCTGATCACTATGAAGAACTTGAAAGACGCAAGAACTAAGATTTTTTTCCCTCAACTACGAGGGGAGGTAAGGAACTGCTATCTAGCTCTGCACTAGATTCTCCTTCTGTTTTGAGTAAGCTTGCGACACCTAAACCTGCTACTGCTATGAATTCTTAAATGTCGCATGTTATTGATGATGCCACTTCTGCTATGCATGATACTTATGATGAAACTACTTCTGTACTTGATACTACTTTGCCATTAGGTGAATTTCTTGATGAACAACTTGCTAGGGTTAGAGAGAATGAAATTATTGAAGATGAAATTATTAATGATAGTGATGATGAAGGTTCTCCCCCTAAGTATGAATTGCTTGTTGTTCCTGAGGGTTATGTTATGGATGAAGAAGCTGCTAGAGCTATTTTTGCTTGCAATGATAGATATGATCTTAAGAATTTATTAGCTAAATGGAAGTAGCAATCTCTTAATGCTAGAATGAAACCTGACCCCGCTTTTGCTACTTCACCTATTTGTGTTACTGATAAGGATTATGAATTCTCTGTTGATCCTGAGATAATTACTTTGGTTGAATCCGGTCCTTTTTATGGCTATGAATCTGAAATTGTTGTGGCACATATTACCAAGTTAAATGATATAGCCACCCTGTTTACTAATGATGAGAAATCCCGCTATTATTATATCCTTAAGATATTTTCGTTCTCATTAAAGGGTGATGCTAAAACTTGATTTAATTCCCTTGATCCTAGTTATGTGCGTAGTCCCTAGGATATGATTTATTACTTCTCTGCTAAATATTTCCCCGCTCATAAGAAACAAGCTGCCTTGCGGGAAATATATAATTTTGTGCAAATCGAAGAAGAGAGTCTCCCACAAGCTTGGGGGAGGCTTCTCCGATTACTTAATGCTTTGCCTAATCATCCTCTTAAGAAAAATGAAATACTTGATATCTTTTATAATGGACTAACCGATGCTTCCAAGGAATACTTGGATAGTTGTGTTGGTTGTGTTTTCAGGGAAAGAACGGTCGACCAAGCTGAATTACTATTGAATAATATGTTGACTAATGAAAATAATTGGACTCTTCTTGAGCCAATTCCTGAGCCAATTGAGCCAACTCCTGAGCCTATTCCTAAACCAACTCCGAAGAAGAGGGGTGTTCTATTTCTCAGTCCTGAAGATATGCAAGAGGCAAAGAAATCAATGAAAGAAAAAGGTATTAAAGCTGAAGATGTTAAGAATTTACCTCCTATTGAAGAAATACATGGTCTTAATATACTGCCTGTTGAAGAAACACATGGTCTTGACAACCCGACACAGGTAGTACAGGTAAATTCTCTCTATAGATATGATAGAGTTGAAATCCCGTCTACTAAATTTCATAGCCAATGTTTACATGAATTTGATGACTTTATGGCTAGACAAGAAAGTTTTAATGGTTATGTTGGTAGAGAATTAAAGAATAATGCTTTCATGATTGGATGCTTGAGTGATTATATGGCTAGAGTTAAAGGTGAACTTAAACTCATTAGCAAATATGCTTCTATGGTTACCACTCAAGCTGAACAAGTACTTAAAGCTCAAAGTGATTTACTCGATGAATTAAATAGTAAACATGATTTTGCTGTTAGAGTGGCTACTAGAACTAGTAGAATGACTCAGGAACCTTTGTATCCTGAAGGCCACCCTAAGAGGATTGAGCAAGATTCTCAGATAAATAATGTAGATGCACCTAGTCCTTGTAAAAAGAAGAAAAAGAAAAATGATAGGACTTTGCATGCTTCTAGTGAACCTGTTATAGACACACCTGAGAATCCAAATGATATTTCTATTTCTCATGCCGAAACACAATCTGGTGATGAACATGAACCTAGTGATAACGTTAATGATAATGTTCATGTTGATGCTCAACCTAGCAAAAATAATGATGTAGAAATTGAACCTACTGTTGATCTTGATAACCCACAATCAAAGAATCAACGTTATGATAAGAGAGATTTTGTTGCTAGGAAGCATGGTAAAGAAAGAGAACCATGGGTTCAGAAACCCATGCCTTTTCCTCCTAAACCATCCAAGACAAAGGATGATGAGGATTTTGAGCGCTTTGCTGAAATGATTACACCTATCTTCTTATGTATGTGCTTAACTGATATGCTTAAAGTAAACCCTTATGCTAAATATATGAAGGATATCATTACAAATAAAAGAAAGATACCGAAAGCTGAAATTTCCACCATGCTTGCTAATTATACTTTTAAAGGTGGAATATGATGACCCACAAGTATAGGGGATCTATCATAGTCCTTTCGATAAGTAAGAGTGTCGAACCCAATGAGGAGCAGAAGGAAATGATAAGCGGTTTTCAGTAAGGTTTTCTCTGCAAGCACTGAAATAGTAGGTGATAGATAGTTTTGTGATAAGATAAATAGTAACGAGCAAAAGTAAATAAAGTAAATAAAGTGCAGCAAGGTGGACCAATATTTTATGTAGCAAAGGATAAGCCTGGACAAACTCTAACAATGAAGAAGGAGCTCCCGAGGACACATTGGGAATTATCGTCAAGCTAGTTTTCATCACGTTCATATGATTCGCGTTCGGTACTTTGATAATTTGATATGTGGGTGGACCGGCACTTGGGTACTGCCCTAACATAGACAAGCATCCCACTTATGATTAACCCCTATTGCAAGCATCCGCAACTACAAAAAGGAGTATTAAGGTAAACCTAACCACAACATTAAACATATGGGTCCATATCAACCCCTAACGAAGCAACGCATAAACTAGGGTTTAAGCTTCTGTCACTATAGCAACCCATCATCTACTTATTACTTCCCTATGCCTTCCTCTAGGCCCAAATAATGGTGAAGTGTCATGTAGTCGACGTTCACATAACACCACTAGAGGAAAGACAACATACATCTCATCAAAATATCGAACGAATACAAAATTCACATGAGTACTAATAGCAAGACTTCACCCATGTCCTCAGGAACAAATGTAACTACTAACAAAGCATATTCATGTTCATAATATGAGGGGTAATAATATGCATAAAGGATCTGAACATATGATCTTCCACCAAGTAAACCAAATAGCATCAACTACAAGGAGTAATCAACACTACTAGCAACCCACAGGTACCAATTTGTGGTTTTGTACAAGATTGGATACGAGAGATGAACTAGGGTTTTGAGAGGAGATGGTGCTGGTGAAGATGTTGATGGAGATTGAGCTCCTCCCGATGAGAGGTTCGTTGGTGATGACGTTGGTGATGATTTCCCCCTCCCGGAGGGAAGTGTCCCCGGCAGAACAGCTCCGCCAGAGCCCTAGATTGATTCCGCCAAGGTTCCGCCTCGTGGCGGCGGAGTTTCGTCCCGTAAGCTTGCCCATGATTTTTTTCAGGACAAAAACCTTCATATAGCAGAAGATGGACGCCGGAAGCCCACCAGGGGGCCCAGGAGATAGGGGGCGCCCCCCAGTCTCCTGGACAGGCTGTGGGCCCCCTGGCCTACTTCTGTTGCCCAAAAATTCTTATTAAATCTGAAAAGTTGTTTCGTGGAGTCTCGGGTCTTTTGGAGTTGTGCAGAATAGGTTTCCAACGTTTGCTCCTTTTCCAGCCAGAATTCCAGCTGCTGGCATTCCCCCTCTTCATGGTAAACCTTGTAAAATAAGAGAGAATAGCCATAAGTATTGAGATATAATGTGTAATAACAACCCATAATGCAATAAATATTGATATAAAAGGATGATGCAAAATGGACGTATCAACTCCCCCAAGCTTAGACCTCGCTTGTCCTCAAGCGGAAGCCGAAATCGAAAAATATGTCCACATGTTTAGAGATAGAGGTATCGATAAAAATAAAATACGGACATGAGGGCATCATGATCATTCTAATAACATCAACATATATGGATTTTGTCATATGATTTCCTATGTTCAAGTAATAAGCAATTCACAATGTCAAGTATGGTTCAAAAACTTCATTGGGAACTAACAAACTATAATCTCAATCATTGAAGCAATTGCAATTTATCGTAACATCAGAAAGAGTCAATAATAGAGTTTTTCAACAAGCCCACATACTCAACTATCTTGTAGTCCCATATAATTGTTAACACCCACGCCATACTCGTGGTTATAGAGTTCCAGCCGGACACTGAGAAAGATAGGGGCATATTGTGTTGCCTCCCAACATATTCACCTTTAGGTGATGTCAACAATAATAGCCTATGCCAACTTATATCCAATTGGATATATGTATCATGATCTTTCAAACATGAGGAGCTTGCCAAAGGATAAAAATAAAAAGGGAAAGGTGAGTATCACCTTGACTCAAGCATAAAGGAAAAACATAAAGTAAAATATAGGCCCTTCGCAGAGGGAAGCAGAGGTTGTCATGCGCGTTTAGGATTGATGTACGAAGTCTTAATGCAAAAGAACATCACTTTATATTGCCCCTTGTATGTGGACCTTCATTATGCAATCCGTTGCTTTTATTACTTCCACAACAAGTTCGTACAAAGCTTATTTTCTCTCCACTAATAAGTCATACATATTTAGAGAGCAATTTTTATTGCTTGCACCGATGACAACTTACTTGAAAGATCTTACTCAATCCATAGGTAGGTATGGTGGACTCTCATGGCAAAACTGGGTTTGAGGATATTTGGAAGCACAAGTAGTATCTCTACTTGGTGCAAAGAATTTGGCTAGCATGAGGGGGAAAGGCAAGCTCAACATGTTTGGAAGGTCAATGACAATATACTTTAACTGAGATGTCGGAAAACATAAACCATTATGTTGTCTTCCTTGTCCAACGTCAACTCTTTTAGCATGTCATACTTAATGAGTGCTTCACAATCATAAAATATGTCCAAGATAATATATTTATATGTGAACCCCTCTTTCCTTATTACTTCCTATTAATTGCAACGATGATCAAGGCTATGTTCATCAACTCTCAACAATTTTTATGCTTCATTCTTTCTATGTGTGAAGTTATCACTATCCATAAGATCATTATGAACTCTTTTGTTCTTTCTACTTTCTCAATATCATAGCAACATAGAAAAGCCCTTGACTCAACACTAATCTTTATTATAGATAGCACACAGACTCGATTACATAAAGAGATCACAAAGCAAAACTCAAAACTACTTGATATCAAAACTTCGAGCTAATAGATCAAGATACTACTAAAAGGATAAAACTAAATAAAGCGGTAAAGATAGGAGTGTGATGGTGATATGATACCGGGGCACCTCTCCCAAGCTTGGCAGTTGCCAAGGGGAGTGCCCATACCCATGTGATTATTTCTCCTTCTTCACGGTTGGTGTTATGATCTTCTTGGCGATTATGCCCTTCAGGATACGGTTCTCCTCCTTGAGCTTATTGACTTGTTGTTTGAGGTCCATATTTTCTTTACGGAGCTTGCCCGTGACAGACAAAGCTCCTTTTACCCAAGGATGCTGCATAACTTCTGGAGAACAAGTGAAACTCTTTTTCATATTTTCATAAGAAAGAAATCTGGAGTTGAAAGGAGTGACCGAAGTAGGGACAGCCAGGCTAGGTAGTTCCCCCATAGTGAATTCTGCTTGGAGGTGAGAGGTAACTTCTTGATCTTCCTCCATGGTATCTATCCTTTTCAAATCAGCCTCCATCTCGTCCTCCGTTGATGGTCCAAAGTGATAGGCATCGCTATTTGCTCCTGGACCTGGCGTTGGGTGAGACACCCGGCTCTCCCCAACTGATTCCTGAGAAGACCTCTTGCTTTATTCTGCAACAGGAACATCTCAAAACAAAAACAAAGGATATTTGCGTGATACAGTGGTCAAAACCTTCGAGAGTATATATAATGAATTTTTACCGACCAAAATACGTAACATACAAGAAAACGGAGTCCGGGAGGCACACGAGATGCCCACGAGACAGGGGGCGCGCCCTACAGGGGTGGGCGCGCCCTCCTCTCTCGTGGGAGCCTCGTGCCCCTTTCGGAGTACTTCTTTCTTCCTAAAATACTTAAATAATCCAAAACTGATAAAAATTGCCATTAGAGTTGTTTTGGAGTCGGTTTACTTACCGTACCACGTACCTAGGCCTTTTCGGAGTCTGGAACGTTCCGTAAAGTGTCTCTTATGTATTCCTCAGGGGTTATGGTTTCAATAATATTAGTTAAAACATTGATAGGATTACCTGAAATATAATGTTTAATTCTTTGACCATTTACCACCCTCGGATTTGTGCCTTCGAAGTTGTTAATTTTTATAGCACCACGATAGACCTCCTCGATAACGTAGGGACCTTCCCATTTTGAGAGAAGTTTTCCTGCAAAAAATCTTAAACGAGAGTTGAACAATAACACATAATCTCGTACGTTAAACTCACGCTTCTGTATCCTCTTATCATGCCAGCGTTTGACTTTTTCTTTGAAAAGCTTGGCATTCTCATATGCTTGGGTTCTCCATTCATCAAGTGAGCTAATATCAAATAACCTTTCCTCATCGGCAAGTTTGAAGTCATAATTGAGCTCTTTAACAGCCCAATATGCTTTATGTTCAAGTTCAAGAGGTAAATGACATGCTTTTCCATAAACCATCTTGTATGGAGACATACTCATAGGATTTTTGTATGCAGTTCTATAGGCCCATAATGCATCATCAAGTTTTTTGGACCAATTCTTTCTAGATCTATTCACAGTCTTTTGCAAAATTAATTTGAGCTCTCTATTGCTCAACTCTACTTGACCACTAGACTGCGGATGATAAGGAGATGCGATTCTATGATTGACATCATACTTAGCAAGCATCTTACACAAAGCACCATGAAAAAAGTGTGAACCACCATCAGTCATAAGATATCTGGGAACTCCAAACCTCAGAAAAATAACTTCTTTAAGCATTTTAATAGAAGTGTTATGATCAACACTACTAGTTGGAATAGCTTCTACCCACTTAGTAACGTAATCAACAGCAACTAAAATATGTGTATAACCATTAGAGGCAGGAAAAGGTCCCATATAATCAAAGCCCCAAACATCAAATGGTTCAATAACAAGAGAATAATTCATAGGCATTTCTTGACGTCTACTAATGTTACCTATTCTTTGACATTCATCACAAGATACGAGAAACTTACAAGCATCTTTGAAAAGAGTAGGCCAATAAAAACCAGATTCTAGTACCGTGTGTGCAGTTCTATCTCCAGCGTGGTGTCCTTCATAGGATTCAGAGTGACACTTGCGTAGGATCTGTTCCTGTTCATGCTCAGGCACACAACGTCTAATAATACCATCTACTCCTTCTTTATAAAGGTGTGGATCATCCCAGAAGCAATGTCTTAAATCATAAAAGAACTTTTTCTTTTGCTGGTATGTGAAACTAGGCGGTATATATTTAGCAACAATGTAATTAGCATAATCAGCATACCAAGGAGCAGTACGAGAAGCATTGACAACCGCTAATTGTTCGTCAGGAAAACTATCATTAATAGGCAGTGGGTCATCAAGAACATTCTCTAACCTAGACAAGTTGTCTGCAACGGGGTTCTCAGCTCCCTTTCTATCAATAATATGCAAGTCAAATTCTTGGAGCAAGAGAACCCATCTAATGAGTCTAGGCTTAGCATCTTTCTTTTCCATAAGATATTTAATAGCAACATGATCAATGTGAATAGTAACTTTGGAATCATCAATATAAGGTCTAAACTTATCACATGCAAACACAACTGCTAAGAATTCTTTTTCAGTGGTAGCATAATTTCTCTGGGCAGTATCAAGAGTCTTGCTAGCATAACGGATAACATTCAATTTCTTATCGACTCTTTGCCCTAAAACAGCACCTACAGCATAATCACTAGCATCGCACATAATTTCAAAAGGTAAATTCCAATCAGGTGGCTGAACAATAGGTGCAGTGATCAAAGCCTTCTTAAGTGTTTCGAATGCTTCTACACAATCATTATCAAAGACAAAAGGAATATCTTTTTGCAATAAATTAGTCAGAGGCCTAGAGATTTTAGAAAAGTCCTTAATGAACCTCCTATAAAAACCGGCGTGACCCAGGAAACTTCTTATACCTTTTATGTCCTTGGGACATGGCATCTTTTCAATAGCATCAACTTTGGCTTTATCAACTTCAATACCTCTCTTGTAGATCTTATGCCCCAAGACAATGCCTTCGTTAACCATAAAGTGGCACTTTTCCCAATTCAGGACGAGACTAGTGTCTTCGCATCTCTGCAAAACTCGATCAAGGTTGCTCAAACAATCATCAAAAGAGGATCCATAGACGGAGAAGTCATCCATGAATACCTCACAAAACTTTTCACAAAAATTAGAAAATATAGCCATCATGCATCTTTGAAAGGTAGCAGGTGCATTACATAAACCAAAAGGCATACGTCTATAAGCAAAAGTACCAAAAGGGCAAGTAAAAGTAGTTTTAGATTGATCCCCCGCTGATACAGGTATCTGAGAGAAGACAGAATAACCATCTAGAAAGCAAAAATGTGTGTGTTTGGATATCCTTTCTAGCATTTGATCAATAAAAGGTTTAGGGTAATGATCTTTCTTAGTAGCTTTATTTAACTTACAAAAATCAATTACCATCCTATAACCTGTAATAATTCTTTGCAGGATCAATTCATCTTTATCATTAGGGACAACGGTAATACCTCCCTTTTTAGGGACACAATGGACAGGGCTTACCCATTCACTATCAGCAACGGGATAAATAATACCTGCCTCAAGGAGCTTTAGTATCTCCTTTCTTACCACTTCCTTCATTTCAGGATTTAATCGTCTTTGAGGATCTCTAACTGGTTTGGAATCTTTCTCCACTGAAATTTTGTGTTGACATAATGTGGGACTAATGCCCTTAAGATCATCCAGAGTATATCCAATAGCAGCTCGGTGCTTCTTCAGAGTTTTCAATAATCTTTCTTCTTCTTTCTCTGAAAGGTTAGCACTAATTATAACAGGATATATTTCTTTTTCATCAAGATAAGCATACTTAAGATTATTAGGTAAGGGTTTGAGTTCAAACACGGGATCACCCTTGGGTGGAGGGGGATCCCCAAGAATTTCAATGGGAAGGTTATGTTTCAGCATAGGTTCTTGTTTAAGGAACACTTCATCTATTTCTTCCCTTTCCTTCATAAACATATCATTTTCATGGTCTAGCAAATATTGTTCTAACGGATCAGTTGGTAGAACAGCAATGGAAGCAAGACCAATAATTTCATCCTTACTAGGTGGTTCCCTTTCACGAGGTTGTCTACTAAACTTAGCAAAATTAAAATCATGAGACATACCATCAATGCCAACAGTGACAATATTCTTTTCACAATTAATCTTAGCACTAGCAGTATTCAAGAAGGGTCTACCAAAAATAATGGGACAAAAATCATCTTGTGGGGAACCAAGAACAATAAAATCAGCAGGGTATTTAATCTTCCCACACAAGACTTCAACATCTCTAACAATCCCAATAGGTTTAATGGTGTCCCTATTAGCAAGCTTAATAGTAACATCAATGTCTTCTAATTCAATAGGTGCAATATCGTGCATACTTTCTTTATAAAGATAATAAGGTATCGCATTAGCACTAGCACCCATATCACATAAACCGTGGTAACAATGATCTCCTATTTTAACAGAAATAACAGGCGTGCCTACAACAGGTTTACGTGTCTTAGTATCGGGTCTAGCAATATTAGCAGTTTCACCCAAGAAAGAAATAGCATGCCCATCTAAGTCCTCATCCAAGAGATCTTTAATCATATCAATACCAGGTTCAACATTAATTTGCTCAGGAGGTGTATAGGTCCTAGAATTACTCTTACGGACAACAGTCGAAGCTTTGACATGATCTTTTATCCTAACAGGAAAAGGAGGTTTTTAAACATAAGCAGTAGGAATAATAGGATCACTATATGTAATAGTCTTCTCTTCGACTGTAATAGGTGCGGATACCTTAACTTCAAGAGGAGGATTATATTTAAACCACTTCTCTTTAGGGAGATCAACGTGAGTAGCAAAAGTTTCACAAAAAGTAGCTACTATCTCAGAGTCAAGTCCATACTTAGAGCTAAATCCATGGAAAGCATCGGTATCCATAAAAGATTTAACACAATTGAACTTAGGTGTCATACCTGACTCCTTACCATCGTCGGAACCCCAATCTTCAGAGTTGCGTTTAATTCTTTCCAATAAGTCCCATTTGAAATCAATAGTCTTCAGCATATAGGAACCAGCACAGGAAGTATCGAGCAGGTTGCGATTATCAAGAGAAAGCCGAGCATAAAAATTCTGAATAATCATTTCCCGAGAGAGCTCATGATTGGGGCATGAATATAACATTGACTTAAGCCTCCCCCAAGCTTGAGCGATGCTTTCTCCTTCGCGAGGCCAGAAATTATATATATAATTACGATCATGATGAACAAGATGCATAGGATAGAACTTCTGGTGAAATTCCAACTTCAATCGCTTATAATTCCAATATCTTGTATCATCACATAGCCTATACCATGTCATTGCATCTCCCTTCAAAGATAAAGGGAAGACCTTCCTTTTGACAACATCATCGGGAATACCTGCAAGCTTAAATAATCCACAAACTTCATCCACAAAGATAAGGTGTAAGTCGGGATGCAATGTTTCGTCTCCTGCAAAAGGATTAGCTAGCAGTTTCTCTATCATACCCGAAGGAATCTCAAAGTGAATATTTTCATAAGATTCAGTAGGTTGAGGAGCATCTATTGGCTCTTCTGGTTGGGGTGCAGATACCCCAAACAAGCCCCTCAAAGGATTAGTTTCCATAGTGACAAGTAACAGAAAATTTCAGCACACTATATAAATGTTTCCTTACCAAGTTCCACTCACCAAGAGCGCTATGCTCCCCGGCAACGGCACCAGAAAAGAGTCTTAATGACCCACAAGTATAGGGGATCTATCATATTCCTTACGATAAGTAAGAGTGTCGAACCCAACGAGGAGCAGAAGGAAATGATAAGCGGTTTTCAGTAAGGTTTTCTCTGCAAGCACTGAAATAGTAGGTGATAGATAGTTTTGTGATAAGATAAATAGTAACGAGCAAAAGTAAATAAAGTAAATAAAGCGCAGCAAGGTGGCCCAATCCTTTATGTAGCAAAGGATAATCCTGGACAAAATCTAATAATGAAGAAGGAGCTCCCGAGGACACATTGGGAATTATCGTCAAGCTAGTTTTCATCACGTTCATATGTTTCGCGTTGGGTACTTTGATAATTTGATATGTGGGTGGACCGGCACTTGGGTACTGCCCTAACATGGACAAGCATCCCACTTATGATTAACCCCTATTGCAAGCATCCGCAACTACAAAAAGGAGTATTAAGGTAAACCTAACCACAACAATAAACATATGGGTCCATATCAACCCTTAACGAAGCAACGCATAAACTAGGGTTTAAGCTTCTGTCACTCTAGCAACCCATCATCTACTTATTACTTCCCTATGCCTTCCTCTAGGCCCAAATAATGGTGAAGTTTCATGTAGTCAACGTTCACATAACACCACTAGAGGAAAGACAACATACATCTCATCAAAATATCGAACGAATACCAAATTCACATGACTACTAATAGCAAGACTTCACCCATGTCCTCAGGAACAAACGTAACTACTCACAAAGCATATTCATGTTCATAATCAGAGGGGTAATAATATGCATAAAGGATCTGAACATATGATCTTCCACCAAGTAAACCAAATAGCATCAACTACAAGGAGTAATCAACACTACTAGTAACCCACAGGTACCAATTTGTGGTTTTGATACAAGATTGGATACAAGAGATGAACTAGGGTTTTGAGAGGAGATGGTGCTGGTGAAGATGTTGATGGAGATTGACCCCCTACCGATGAGAGGATCGTTGGTGATGACGTTGGTGATGATTTCCCCCTCCCGGAGGGAAGTGTCCCCGGGAGAACAGCTCCGCCAGAGCCCTAGATTGATTCCGCCAAGGTTCCGCCTCGTGGCGGCGGAGTTTCGTCCTGTAAGCTTGCCCACGATTTTTTCCAGGACAAAACCCTTCATATAGCAGAAGATGGACGTCGGAAGCCCACCAGGGGGCCCAGGAGATAGGGGGCACACCCTACAGGGGGGCGCCCCCAGTCTCCTGGACAGGCTGTGGCCCCCCTGGCCGATTTCTGTTGCCCAAAAATTCTTATTAAATCTGAAAAGTTGTTTCATGGAGTCTCAGGTCTTTTGGAGTTGTGCAGAATAGGTTTCCAACGTTTGCTCCTTTTCCAGCCAGAATTCCAGCTGCCGGCATTCCCCCTCTTCATGGTAAACCTTGTAAAATAAGAGAGAATAGCCATAAGTATGGAGATATAATGTGTAATAACAGCCCATAATGCAATAAATATTGATATAAAAGCATGATGCAAAATGGACATATCAGAATACCAAAGAAACTTGGAGATCCAGGGGTACCAACTATACCATGCTCCATTAAAAGAAATTATGTTAAAACTGCTTTATGTGATCTTGGAGCTGGTGTTAGTGTTATGCCTCTCTCTTTATATCGTAGACTTGAATTGAATAAGTTGACACCTACTGAAATATCTTTGCAAATGGTTGATAAATCAACTCCTATACCTGTCGGTATTTGTGAGGATGTGCCTGTTGTGGTTGCAAATGTTACTATCTTAACGGACTTTGTTATTCTTGATATTATTGAGGATGATTGTATGTCGATTATCCTTGATAGACCCTTTTTGAATACTGCAGGGGCTGTTATTGATTGCAACAAAGGCAATGTCACTTTTCATGTTAATGGTAATGAGCATACAATACACTTTCCGAGGAAACAACCTCAAGTTCATAGCATCAATTCTATTGGAAAAGTTCCAACTATTATTATTAGAGGTTTTGAATTTCCTCTTCCTACTGTCAAGAAAAAGTATGATATTCTTATTGTTGGGGATGTGCACATCCCCATTGAGGTAACCTAGTGTTATTCGAAATTTCTTTGGTTCCATGTTATTCGGAATGAGCTTGTTAACAAGACTTGATCAACCTTGTTAGCGGATTCATTTTGATGATTAGGAGATGGATGAAACTAGAAGGCACAACCTTCTGTACCCTCTTTCTACTTTCTGTTATTTAGAATAAATAAAGCAAAAATAGTATTATATGTCTGTTTTCTGAATTATCCATGCAATAAAAAATATCTCGAAAATAAAAGTGCTCCAAATGCCCTGCAAATTTAGTTTGATTTTTTATGGAATATTTGAGGATTTTAGGCACTGAGAACACAGCAGGGGGGCAAGCACTTGGCCACGAGGGTGAAGGGCGTGCCCACACCTCCTGGGCGCGCCCCCCTATCTCGTGGGCCCACGGTGGGCCCCCTCCACTTATTCCTGCACCCACACACTCCATCTTCCTCCGAAAAAAATCCCCATCCAGCTCAAGCACGAGTTCTAGCTCATTTTGCTGCGATTTTCGATCTCCTTGCTCAAAGCTTCATTCACAAAACTGCTTTGGGAGATTGTTGCTTGGTATGTGACTCCTCCAATGGTCCAATTAGTTTTTGTTCTAGTGCTTTATTCATTGCAAATTTTTGCTGCATAGGTGACCTTGTTCTTGAGCTTGCATGTCAAATTTATGAGGTCCCAAGTAATTCTAATGCATGATAGAGGCTCTAGGCACTTGTGGGAGTAGTTGCTGTCAATCTTGTTTCATTTGATTCACTTTTATTTTGAAGTTACTAAAAAATTTAGAAATTTTTTAGAGAAAGAAATATGTCTAGGAGAATGTACCAAGGTGGTTCCTCAACAAAGAGAGGACCTAGGCGTGTTATGCGTGAGCAAGACGATGAACCACCAAGGGACGCAGAAGTGCGGGCTTGTGAATGGCCATCAGAAGAGTTTTTGGTTAATGCAGGCATCAAGGATGAATTTGATGCGTATGTGTGTAATGCCGATCTTGAGGACTTCATACAAGATAAGTGTCCTCAGTACTACCAATTGACTGATTCATTCGTGAGAAGATTTAAGTTTACATCTTCGCGTAATTCTCATAATGTCCTGTTTGATATTTATGATGAATCTTATACCATGGACCTAGAAGATTTTACTACTGCTTGCAAACTCCCACAGTGAGGCAATGTTCACGAACCCCACAAATCTGAATATAAAGACTTTCTCGCTAGTATCACTGTGGGAGAATCTAGGGACATAGCACAACCTACCATAGGGAGCATTCATTTTGCTGCTATACATTATTTTGCTCTCTTCATTGGTAGATGCATTAACGGTAAAGATGAAGCATGTCACATGTGTGTCCCTGATCTTGGTGTCCTCAAGAGTGCTGTTTTAGGTAATAAAGATTACAACTTGGGGGCAATAGTTGCACGTAGGTTGCATAATAATGGTATATCTAGAGATTTATTTGGAGGAATTTATGCGACCCATGTTGCTACTTATCTTGGTATATCTCCACGTGAGGGAGATATGGAGTTGCCTCCCACTTATTTAGATTATGACGCGATGGCCAGACATCATTTTCTTTTGAGGAATGAACAATTCCTCCAGTATCGACTAATCTTTGACAGACGTCGCACTGTCCATGTTACTCTCCCTCCTACTTCCCTTTTTGATTACCAGGCAAAACGAACATATGTTGTTACCAGGGAGGAGGCAGACGAACACGAGGGAAGGGCGGAGGCAGCTCGTCAACATGCCGCAGCTCAGGAGGCATTGGCTGCTGCATCTCAGTACGATCCCGGTTATAACTTCGGATATCAGTCAGGCTATCCTTGGCATTAGACCAACTTAGGCCAAAAGCCTAAGCTTGGGGGAGTACGTATTTCTCACTGACTTTACATTCATGTTCACACACTATTCTAGTTGTCGGTGCTCATACTCTTTCATTGTATTATCCATGATAGTTCAATTTCTTTTTCTAGCTTTCTTCTTGTGTGTTTGATAAACTTTAAGAAAACCAAAAAAAATTAGTTAGTTTAATTTCCATGCTTGTAGTAGTAATTAAAAGAAAACCCAAAAAGATTTCTCGTTCTTCTTTTTGCTTGTTGGGAGCTTTCCCGTGTAAATAGTTTTACTTTCTTTTCTTTCCTTTGGGGGTCAAGAGTAGAAGACCATAATGAAAATGCTTAGTGGCTCTCATATGCATGATTGTTGATTTAACTTAGAGCCCACATTACCTTGTCTTCTCTCTTGAATTGAATGCTTGCAGATACCAGCTTAGTCCAATGCACGTGCACTATTATTATTATACACACCGTTCGGTCATGCAAGTGAAAGGCAATAATGACGATATATGATGGACTGATTGAGATGAGAAAAGCTGGTATGAACTCGACCTCTCTTGTTTTTGTAAATATGATAAGTTCATCATTCCTGATTCAGCCTATTATGAATAAAACATGTTTGCAATGACATTTAGAGATTATAGTTGCTTATGCCATGCTTAATTAGCTATGAGTTTATAATGGTTTACCTTGCGTGCCAACATGCTATTGAAATGGTTACGATGTGGTATGATGGGATGGTATCCTCCTTTGAATGAATTGAGTGACTCGACTTGGCATATGTTCACGCATGTAGTTGAAAACAAATCAACATAGCCTTCATGATATTTATGTTCATGGTGGATTATATCCTACTCATGCTTGCACCTGGTGTAGATTAATTTTAATGCATGTTCATGACTGTTGTCGCTCTCTCAGTTGGTCGCTTCCCAGTCTTTTGCTAGCCTTCACCTGTACTAAGTGGGAATACTGCCTGTGCATCCAAACTCCATAAACCCCAAAGTTATTCCATATGAGTCCACCATACCTTCCTATATGCGGTATCTACCTGCCGTTCCAAGTAAATTTGTATGTGCCAAACTCCAAACCTTCAAATGAAATTCTGTTTTGTATGCTCGAGCAGCTCATGTTTCAACTAGGGTTGTCTGTATCTTCCATGCTAGGTGGGTTATTCTCAAGGGGAGTGGACTCCGCTCCTCATTCACGAGAAAATGGCTGGTAACCGGGATGCCCAGTCCCATGATCAAAAAGATCAAAGCAAATCAAAATAATTAAACAAAACTCCCCCAGGGCTGTTGCTAGTTGGAGGCACTCGTTGTTTCGAGCAAGCCATGGATTGATGCTTGTTGGTGGTGGGGGAGTATAAACTTTTACCATTCTGTTTGGGAACCGCCTATAATGTATGTAGCATGGAAGATATCGCCATCTCATAGTTGTTGCATTGACAGTGAAAGTATACCGCTCAAAACATTATCCATCTCTATTTCAAAATCGAGCTCTGGCACCTCTATAAATCCATGCTTCGCTCTGCTAAGGGCCTATCTATTTACTTTTATGCTGAGTCATCACCCTCTTATTAAAAAGCACCCGCTGGAGAGCATGCTGTCTTTTGCATGTGTTACTATTAGTTTATATTGGGTATGACTTGACTGGATCTCTTTTACCATGAATTACAATGTTTTAGTCAGTCCTTGATCTTTAAAGGTGCTCTGCATTTATGTTTTGCGGTCTCAGAAAGGGCTAGCGAGATACCATCTTGTTATATCATATTATGATTGTTTTGAGAAAGTGTTGTCATCCAAGATTTATTATTACTGCTCGCTAGTTGATTATGCCATTGATATGAGTAAACATGAGACCTAAGTGTTATTGTGAATATGGTTAGTTCATAATCTTTGCTGAAAACTTGAATGCTGGCTTTACATATTTACACCAACAAGAGCAAACAGAGTTTGTAAAAGTTTTTCTTTATCACTTTCAGTTTATCAACTGAATTGCTTGAGGACAAGCAAAGATTTAAGCTTGGGGGAGTTGATACGTCTCCAACGTATCTACTTTTCCAAACACTTTTGCACTTGTTTTGGACTCTAACTTGCATGATTTGAATGGAACTAACCCGGACTGACAAAAGTTCTCGGAATGACCTGAAAATCCACGGAGATAACTTTTGGAAAATATAAAAAATACTGGCAAAAGAATCAAGGCCAGGGGGCCCACACCTTGTCCATGAGGGTGGGGGGCGCGCCCCCTCCCCCTAGGCGCGCCCCTTGTCTCGTGGGCCCCCTGATGCTCCACCGACCTCAACTCCAACTCTATATATTCCGTTTCGCGGAGAAAAAATTCAGAGAGAAAGTTTCATCACGTTTTACGATACGGAGCCACCGCCAAGCCCTAATCTCTCTCAGGAGGGCTGATGTGGAGTCCGTTCGGGGCTCCAGAGAGGGGTTCGTCGCTGTCGTCATCATCAACCATCCTCCATCACCAATTTCATGATGCTCACCGCCGTGCGTGAGTAATTTCATCGTAGGCTTGCTGGACGGTGATGGGTTGGATGAGATTTACCATGTAATCAAGTTAGTTTTGTTTGGGTTTGATCCCTAGTATCCACTATGTTCTGAGATTGATGTTGCTATGACTTTGCTATGCTTAATGCTTGTCACTAGGGCCCGAGTGCCATGATTTTAGATCTGAACCTATTATGTTTTCATAAATATATGTGAGTTATTGATCCTATCTTGCAAGTCTATAGTCACCAATTATGTGTTATGATCCGACAACCCCGAAGTGACAATAATCGGGATACTTCTCGGTGATGACCGTAGTTTGAGGAGTTCATGTATTCACTAAGTGCTAATGCTTTGGTCCGGTACTCTATTAAAAGGAGGCCTTAATATCCCTTAGTTTCCACTAGGACCCCGCTACCACGGGAGGGTAGGACAAAAGATGTCATGCATGTTCTTTTCCATAAGCATGTATGACTATATTCAGAATACATGCCTACATTACATTGATGAACTGGAGCTAGTTCTGTGTCACCCTATGTTATAGCTATTACATCAGGGATCGCATCAGACATAATTATCCATCACTTCCAATGCCTACGAGCTTTTCACTTATTGTGCTTTGCTTATTTACTTTTCCGTTTCTACTGTTACAACTACTACAAAACTGCTATCTTTACTTTTGCCACTGTTACCATTACTATCATACTACTTTGCTACTAAATACTTTGCTACAGATACTAAGTAATCCAGGTGTGGTTGAATTGACAACTCAACTAC
Source organism: Triticum dicoccoides (assembly GCF_002162155.2). NCBI lineage: Eukaryota > Viridiplantae > Streptophyta > Magnoliopsida > Poales > Poaceae > Triticum > Triticum dicoccoides. The sequence goes on along the minus strand of NC_041387.1, from coordinate 535,088,049 downwards.
TAATATTTGAGAATATTCTTTGGCTACCCTTGTGTCGAATCAATAAATTTGGGTTGAATACTCTACCCTCGAAAGTTGTTGCGGTCCCCTACACTTGCGGGTTATCATATGTCTTGCCGTGCTTATCTGTGGTGACAATGGGATATTCACGTGATCTACTTGATGTATGTTTTGGTGATCAACTTGCGGGTTCCGTGACCTTGGGAATCTATGCATAGGGGTTGGCACACGTTTTCGTCTTGACTCTCCGGTATAAACTTTTGGGCACTCTTTGAAGTACTTTGTGTTGGTTGAATAGATGAATCTGGGATTGTGTGATGCATATCGTATAATCATGCCCACAGATACTTGAGGTGACATTGGAGTATCTAGGTGACATTAGGGTTTTGGTTGATTTGTGTCATAAGGTGTTATTCTAGTACAAACTTTATGATAGATCGAACGGAAAGAATAGCTTCGTGTTATTTTACTACATACTCTTGAATAGATCGATCAGAAAGGATAACTTTGAGGTGGTTTCGTACCCGACCATAATCTCTTTGTTTGTTCTCTGCTATTAGTGACTTTAGAGTGACTCTTTGTTGGATGTTGAGGGATAGTTATATGATCCAATTATATTATTATTGTTGAGAGAACTTGCACTAGTGAAAGTATGAACCCTAGGCCTTGTTTCCTACCATTGCAATACAATTTACGCTCACTTTTATCATTAGTTACCTTGCTGTTTTTATATTTTTGGATTACAAAGACCTATATCTACCATCCATATTGCACTTCTATCACCATCTATTCGCCGAACTAGTGCACCTAAACAATTTACCATTGCATTGGGTGTGTTGGGGACACAAGAGACTCTTTGTTATTTGGTTGCAGGGTTTCTTGAGAGAGACCATCTTCATCCTACGCCTCCCATGGATTGATAAACCTTAGGTCATCCACTTGAGGGAAATTTGCTATTGTCCTACAAATCTATGCACTTGGAGGCCCAACAACGTCTACAAGAAGAAGGTTGTGTAGTAGACATCAAGCTCTTTTCTGGCGCCGTTGTCGGGGAGGTTAGCGCTTGAAGGTATATCTTTAGATCTTGCAATCGAATCTTTTAGTTTCTTGTGTTATCACTAGTTTAGTTTATAAAATAAAACTACAAAAAAATGGAATTAAGGTTGCCTCATATGCTTCATCTTTTTAATGTCTTTCGTGAAAATGATGGGAAGGAAAATTGTGCTCAAATACTAGAAGAAGAATTACATAGAATGCTTGGCATAAAACATGTGAATGATGAGCATGATTGCAATGTTGTTAGTATGAATTCTTTGAATACCCATGATGCTAATGATATGCAAAGCCACAAGCTCGGGGATGCTATGTTTGATGAAGATGATATGTTTAGTTCCCCAAGTTTTGATGAGAATATTTATTATGATGAAAGCATGCCTCCTATTTATGATGATTATATTGATGAAAGTGGGTTTGGAAGAGTGTCCACTTTAGGAAGTAATGATTCCACTATTTTGGAGGGTGTTGAATCTTATAATATTTATGAAAGTGGATTTGGACAGGTCATGACTTTATTTAATGATGAATCCACTATTTTGGAAGAGGTTTCAATTGATTATGATGAGAACAAAGTTGCTACTTATGATGATTATTATGATGAAACTTATGCTATAAAAAGTAGTGATGATTATATTTATAAAACTTGTCATGATTATGATTACCCTTTTTCTGAACATTACTCTTTTAATGTGGAAACAATTTATAGTGTTCGAGTCTCTTATGATACTCCCACTATTCCGAATGAGAAGAATTTTGCTTATGTGGAGAGTAATAAAAATTATATGCTTGTAGATCTTGAAAAGAATGCCTCATGTGATGCTTATATTGTTGAATTCATTCATGATGCTACTGAAAATTATTATGAGGGAGGAACATATGCTTGTAGGAATCGCAATAATATCAAGTTTCCGCTCTATGTGCTTAAAATCTTGAAGTTATGCTTATTTTGCCTTCCTATGCTAGTTGATTATTGTTCCCATAAGTTGTTTGCTCACAAAATCCCTAGGCATAGGAAGTGGTTTAGACTTAAATTTTCTAGTAATATTCTTCATGAAACTCTCTTTATGTTTCAATTCTTATCTTTTATGTGAGCATCATTGAAATCATCATGCCTAGTTAGGGGCGTTAAACGTTAGCGCTTGTTGGGAGGCAACCCAATTTTAATTTTTTTTTCTTTGAATTTTGCTCCTGTTTAGTAATAAATAATTCATCTAACCTCTAGTTATATGTGGTTTTATGTTTTAGTTAGTGTTTGTGCCAAGTAGAACCTTTGGGAAGACTTGGGTGAAGTCTTTGCGATCTTGCTGTAAAAAACAGAAACTTTTGCGCTCATGAGATTAGCTGCCATTTTTTACTGGAGAGTGATTTCAGGTTGATTATTTTTGCAGATGATTAATATACAAATTACTCACGTCCACTAATTTATTTCAGAATTTTTGGAGTTACAGAAGTATTCGAATGATACAGATTACTACAGACTGTTCTGTTTTTGACAGTTTCTGTTTTCTATGTGTTGTTTGGTTATTTTGATGAATCTATGAGTAATATCGGAGGGTATGAACCATAGTGAAGTTGGAATACAGTAGATATTACACCAATATGAGTTTAGAATGAGTTCATAACAGTACCTAAGTGGTGATTTATTTTCTTATACTAACGGAGCTTACAAGTTTTCTGTTGAGTTTTGTGTTGTGAAGTTTTCAAGTTTTGGGTAAAGATTCGATGGACTATGGAATAAGGAGTGGAAAGAGCCTAAGCTTGGGGATGCCCAAGACACCCCAAGGTAATATTCAAGGACAACCAAGAGCCTAATCTTGGGGATGCCCTGGATGGCATCCCCTCTTTCGTCTTCGTTCATCGGTAAGTTTACTTGGAGCTATATTTTTATTCACCACATGATATGTGTTTTGCTTGGAACGTCATTTCTTTTGTTAGTATTTGTTTGTTGTTATTTAGAATAATGTTTTCCATCTATATTTTCAATAAAAATGTCAAGTATAGCCTTTACCATGCTTATTTTGCAAGTATACTTGTTGCTGTTTGAAAATAGAAAGTTTATCGATGTTGCAAAAATTCCCTAGAAAAGTCAGAATATGATAAATTGTTGAAACTTTTTGAAAAATAAGTTCTGATAAATTTTATACAGTTTAGTATTTTTCTCATAATTTTTGGAGTTACGGAAGTATCATGAATCTTGCATTCTTTACAGACTGTACTGTTTTGGCAGATTGCTGTTATGTTTGCATTGTTTGCATATGTTTGCTTGTTTAATGATTATATTTGAGGATAGGAGTATTAAATATGCAGAGGCATTTAGTATGCAATGTTGAATAATAATTTTAGTGATTTGCTACAGTAGATAATGATAAAGTTTTTGCATTGGTTTATACTAACTTATCTCACGAGTTCTTGTTGAGTTTTGTGTGGATGAAGCTTTTAAGATGTAGGGAAGCCGTGATATAAAGGGAATTAAGGAGACATAAAAGCTCAAGCTTGGGGATGCCCAAGGCACCCCAAGATAATATTTCAAGAAGTCTCAAGCATCCATACTTGGGGATGCCCTGGTAGGCATCCCACCTTTCTTCTTCAACAATTATCGGTTAGTATCAGTTGAACCTAAGTTTTTGCTTCATCACATGATGTGTGCTATCCTTGAATTGTCATTTTGTTTTGTTTTACTTGCTGTTTGAATAAAATACCAAGATCTAAAATTCTTAAATGTTAGAGAGTCTTCACATAATTGCATAATTATTCGACTACTCATTGATCTTCACTTATATCTTTCGGAGTAGTTTGTCATTTGCTCTAGTGCTTCACTTATATCTTTTGGAGCGCGACGGTGGTTTTATTTTGAAGAAATAGATGAACTATCATGCTTCACTTATATTATTTTGAGAGTCTTTTAGAACAGAATGGTATTTGCTATGGTTATGAAATTGATCCTAGAATGATGGGCATCCAAGTTGGGTATAATAAAAACTATCATAGAAAGTGCATTGAACACTATGATCAATTTGATACTTGATAATTGTTTTGAGATATAAAGGTGGTAATGTTAGAGTCATGCTAGTTGGGTAATTATGAAATTGAGAAATACTTGTGTTAAAGTTGGCAAGTCCCGTAGCATGCACATATGGTAAAAGTTGTGTAACAAATTTGTAGCATGGGGTGCTCTTTGATTGCCTTCCTTATGAGTGGAGGTCGGGATCACGTGATGGTTAACTCCTACCAACCCTTTCCCTAGGAGCATGCGTAGTAGTACTTTGCTTCGAGGGCTAATAAACTTCTGAGTAATGTGAGTCCATGGATTATACGCACTCTTATCCTTCCATCATTGCTAGCCTCTACGGTACCGTGCATTGCCCTTTCTCACCTTGAGAGTTGGTGCAAACTTTGCCGGTGAATCCAAACCCCGTGATATGATACGCTCTATCACACATAAACATCCTTATATCTTCCTCAAAACAGCAACCATACCTACCTATTATGGCATTTCCATAGCCATTCCGAGATATATTGTCATGCAACTTTTCACCGTTCCGTTTATTATGACACGCTCCATCATTGTCATATTGATTTTGCATTATCATGCAGTTGACATCGTATTTGTGGCAAGGTCACCTTCATAATTCTTTCATACATGTCGCTCTTGATTCATTGCATATCCGTTCTAAGTATTGAGTTGTAATTCTTGAGTTGTAAATCAATAAAAGTGTGATGATCTTCATTATTAGAGCATTGCCCCAAGTGAGGAAAGGATGATGGAGCCTATGTTCCCCCACAAGTCGGGATGAGACTCCGGACTTAAAAAAAAAAGCCAAAGAAGCCCAAATAAAAAAAGAGGCCAAAGAAGCCAGAGAA
>NC_041387.1:535029432-535082713 GCF_002162155.2 Triticum dicoccoides | reverse complement strand
CCCGCCCAAACCTGCCCCGCCGCAATCGGCGACGCCGCCCCCTCGCTGCCCCAACCGGCGCCGCCGGTGAACTCCCTCGCGGCCACCTCCCCTCCTCCCCAACGGCGGCGCGAACCCCTCCTCTTCTCCCCAATGGCGGCCCCCTCTGTCGCCTGGTGGAGGCAAGATTTGGGCCGGCGCCTGGCCACCGCGCGCCTTCGCCCGGCCCTGCCACCTCAGCCTCCTCCCGGTGGTGCTCCTCCGCCGACGAGCGCCCTGGATCCGGTGACGAGCTCGTGAACCACACACTGTTGTCGGGTACATCCTCCCACTGACGCCCGAGACCTTGTTGCCCATCGCATTCCTCCTCCCCCGTGGCTGCATCTGGTCTTCTTGAGTCACATGCGAGCTCCTGCACTATTGCTGACTCGTTAAGTTTTTGCGTTGCTACAGCACTGCGGAGAGGGGTCACCGCCTCCCCGAGCTTCTCTCTCCCCTCACCTCATCCCCCTATCCTCAACAGAGGAGCAACGATATAGAGGGATCGGCGTTGAACAAATCCTGCTGTATGCCAAGTTCAACCAGAGCGACTACTGCAGTGCGCCCTACTTAACAAGGGCGTTTAAAATCAGATGATGCCATATAGTAAATGCTTTCTTTGCTGTTATACTCCATTGGTACTAGCTTGAATCTGAACAATTTCATACAAATGGTCATTTTGCAAGTTACTGAGCATGTCGTTCTCTTCTTATGCCCATGATGCAACCCCTGTATTTTTTGGATGAGTTTGGTGATGTAGCTGCCTTTGGATGCAGCAACACAACCTATGGGTACAGTAGGTGATGCAGCTATGGATATTGTGCGTGATACTGCTACTATGTGCAATAAGGGATTTGCTTTGATCTGAAAAAATGTAATGTTTGGTAGGTCAGATACAAAAACGACTGAAGTTCAAAATGATAGTAGAGTGTGATACAAAAAAGGAGAAATTTGTAATAAAAACATTAGTTGAACCAGAAAAGGAGATAACAGTGAAAGTATGTGTGTGATGCAGGCAAAGTACTAGTTGTACATAATAGCTCCCCACCGCACTCCCAGCGAGACGCCAAAACAACCAATAGAGCTCCACCGTGACCCTCACTATAGAACTTGTGTTGCACCTCAAGTTCAACACAAGAAGTATGTGTGTCTTGTAAGTTTATTAATTTCTAAAAAATATCCTTGAAGTTGAAATTTAAATAACAGGGCGGACCGATGTTTATCACAAACCTGTGATTTTCCCCGTTACTATAGAATAAACCAAGTTCAAAAATAAAAAAATGGAGCGGCTCGATAGGTTTATAAAAAATGGCGTTTCACCATTTTACTAAACAATTGGAGAAGTTCAAATTTAAATAACATGAAGTTCAAAATGTTTATTCCAAAACCAAGAAGGTCAAATTAAAAAAATTGACCGGTTTAAAAAGTTTGTAAACATGGATTTACCCATGTTTTTTTAAAGATCTGGAAGTTCAAATTTAAAGAAGCGAGTGGTTCGATGTTTATTACATAAATAGGACTTTTTCCTTTACTAATGAATAACACCAAGAAGTCCTAATTAAAAAATGAAGTTGTTTGATGTTTATAAAAAATCATAGATTTTTGCTCGATACTAAAGATTAAAATCAAGAAGTTCAATTTTAAAAAATGGAGTTTTTTCTCGTTAAAAACTCAGTTTTTTCTCGTTACTAAAGAAATAAAGCCAATAAGTTAAATTTTAAAAAGCAGAGCAATTTGATATTTATTTGAAAACTCGGTTTCTTCGGTTACTAAAAAATAACACCAATAAGATCTATTCGAAATAATGAAGAAATTCAATGTTTCTAAGAAAACTCCAATTTTCACATTCCTAAAAAGCACACAAAGAAGTTGAAAAAAGTTAGAGCGGTTTGGTGTCTATAAAAAACTCATATTTTTTCGTTACTAAAGTGAAATAGGGAGACGTTCAAATTGGCAACAGACTGAAGTTCACGTACTGCATGGTGTGTCTTTCGTATGAGAAAATAAGAGTAAACAGGCGAAGTCCAAAATTTTCGTTGCTAGAAATTCAAGTGCACAGACCGGGAAAGTTCAAAAAGTTCCTCCTGTTCAACAAGTTTCCACAACGGAAGCTCAAATTAAAATAACAAAAAATATTTTGTGGAGGGGGTCCAATATTTATGACAAAACTAGGATATTTTGATGCTAGAAGAAATAAACCAAGAAGTCCAAATTATAAAAGAGAGAAGTTCAATATATATAAAAATACACATGTTTTCTTCGTTAGTAAAGAATAAAATTAAAAAAGTTCAAATTAAAATAAAGGAGTAGTTATACGGAAAACTCAAATTCTTTCCATTTTAGGTAAAATAAAAGTATGAAGTTCAATTAAAAAAATGTTTGATGCTTATTTGAAAACATATTTTTTCCTAAGAATACGACTAAGAAGTTCAATTTGAAATTACAGAGAAGTTCGAATTATATAAAAACTAAGATTTGTTGCAAGAAGTTCACGTGCACCTCCGTGTACGGTTCAGAGTTTATATTACGGGACGTTCGACCTCCAATTACATGTTTTAAAATAACCAAAACTGATGTTGGACCTTAGATTGTGTGTAATTCGACGTATACACAAAATTTTGACAGAAGTTCATAGTAAAAAGAGCGAGAAGTTCAAGTACTGCAAGGAATGCATTTCAGCTGAGAATAAAAGTATAAAAAAATAAAAGTTTAAAAGGTTTTTTGACAGAAGTTCAAGTGCTCTGTCCAGGGAAGATAAAAATTCTTGCAAGAGACATTCACCATGTATTTCCATGTTCAAAAACACAAAAAGGATTTTTTTTGCATCTTAAAAATATTTCTCTCAATCCACAAAGAAGTTCAGTTATTATTTGGGAGCAATTTGATTTCCAAAAGAAAATAAAAAATCAAATTATAAAAACGGAAAATGTTCAGCAAGGGAAGCAACATTCACGAGCAAGCGACGCTGCCTAGATCCCTCTATCTTTATGACATTCACCTATTTGTTGAAAATGCCAACAAAAGGGCTGGACATTTTTCTTCATGTATTTCTCAAAAATGGATGAGAATGGTTGCGGTACTGTGCAAGTATTTTTGTTTTTTCAATTTGTTTATTTGAAATTCAAAGTGAATTGTTGAAGAAGGTTGACTCTATATGGACATCAAGTTGTTGTTTTATGCTTCTGTTTAAAAAATCAAAAACATATATTTAATTAAAAATAAAAATGTGAAGTTCAACTAAAAATAACACAAAAGTTCAAGTATATTAAACCCTAGGATTTACAAGTTCAAAAAAAACATATTTTTGGTGTTTTTAAAAAAACTCAAAGTTTTCTTGTTACTAAAGAATAAAACTAAGAATTTCAAATTAAAATAACGGAGCAGCTCGATGTATACAGAACTTCATATTCTTCTCGTTTTTAGAAAAAAATTCAAAAAAGTTGTTCGATGCTTTCTTAGAAAAGTTAGTTTTTATCTTCTATAAAAATAGAACTACGAAGTTCAAATTAAAATAACAGCGAAGTATGGTGTTTCTAAAATAGCAGCACATGAAAAACAAAGTGAAGTTCAAATAGAAAAGCTATAGAAGTTCAACCTCTTCATGTAGTGCATCTTCGGATACTCGGTTTTTGTGATGGACACAGAACGCATGATCTCGGTTTTATCTTCTATAAAACAAAGTGAAGTTCAAATAGAAAAACAAAGTGAAGTTCAAAATTTCACGTACTACACGGTGTGCATTTTGTATTAAAAAAGAATGAAAAAGAAAATGGTAAATTTTTTGTTGCTAGAAGTTCAAGTGCTCTACCCGAGAAAGTTCAAAAATTCTTGTGAGAGAGGTTGAACAAAAGTACGTGACAGAAGTTAAAGGTGAAAACAGCGGGAAGTTCAACTACTTTGTTTCAAAAGAGAATAAAAGAATACAAACTAAAAGCCTAAAATGTTTGTTACAAGAAGTTCACGTGCTCCACCCTGCATGGTTCAAAAATTATATTTATGACACGCCCGTCGTTCATTTATATGTTTTTTTAAAAAGCAAAAAACAACGTTGTTTTGGCATTTAAAAACTTCTCTCAAACGGCAACGAATTTGTAATACATGTCTACATGAAAAACTTGTTGCGATTCATAAGCTTTCCACCGGGTATATTATGTGCCACACTTTCATGAATGATTTAAAATTTTCATGTATACCATTTAAAACACGTTTCGATGTATTCAAAAAATTCTTACCTGTGGAAAGAAGTTCATAGTGAAAACAACGAGAAGTTCAAGTACTGCAAGGAATGCATTTCAGGTGAGAATAAAAGTATAGAAAAATAAAAGTTTAAAAGGTTTGTTGAAAGAAGTTCAAGTGCTCTTTCCGGGGAAGTACAAAAATTTTCGTGAGAGAGGTTCACCTTGTATGTTCGATTTTTTCCGTATAAAAATCGAATACAATTCTTTACCCAAAATATAAAAAGGCGAAGTTCAAATTGAAATTACATAGAAGTTCAGAGTTTATTAAAGCATAGGATTTACCTGTTCAAAAAATTAAAAAGACAACACCATTTTTTGCACTTTTAAAAACAACTCATAAATGAAAAAATGGTTGCTAAAAGTTCAAGTGCTCGGCGAGGGAAAGTTCAAAAATTCTTGTAAGAGAGGTTCACCGTGTATTTAGATGTCCAAAATACATAAAACAATATGTTATTTTTTGTGTTTCAAAACAATTCTCTCAAACCAGAGAGAAGTTCAAAGTGATAACAACGGGAAGTTCACGTACTACATGGTGTGTATTGCATATAAAAAATACAATAAAGTGAAACAAAGTGAAGTTCAAACAGACATGCCCAAGAAGTTCAACTACTTCACGCAGTGCAAAAAATAGCACGTCAAAAAACAACACATCCAAAATTAGAGTGAAGTTCAAACAGACATGCCCGAGAAGTTCAACTACTTCACGCAATGCATTTCCATTCACGATGAAGGCAGAAATCATGATCTCGTCATTTTCTAATTTACTTCAAAACGGCAGGAATATCATTTGTGTAAGTTGAAGTCCTCGGTCGGAGAAAGTTAAAAAAATATTGTGAGAGAGGTTTGTACAAAAAGAATATCATTTGTGTAACACTAACGAAAATGGATGGGAAAATATACAAATAGAAATATGTCACAGAAGTCCAACGTGAACACAACGGGAAGTTCAATTACTACATTGAATGAATTTCACAAGGAAAACTTTTAAAACCGTCGCGAGTATGAAAAAATGATCAACACGAAAAAGTTACGTGTTTATAGCAGCTTTCCATCGGTATATCACTTGCTTAATTACGGTGAGTGAATGAAGATCTACGAGAAAAAAAGCACATTAAAAACAGAGAGAAGTTCACGCAGAAATGCCACAGAAGTTCAAGTACTTCACGCAATGCATTTTCGACGAATCTGTTTCGCGATAAAGGCAGACTGAGTGATCTCGCCGCTTCTGAAATTACTTGAAAATGACTGGGATTCAGAGAAAACCATCAAAATGAAAAAGTTTCGCATTTTTCGTAGCTTTACAACTGTATATTATTTGCCCCGTTCTGATGAAGTTTGTAGAAATTAAGGCAAAAATATGTTTTTAGCCATTTTCAAAATCAATGTAAAACCGTAATGAATTTGGAGAAACAATATATACCAAAAAGTTTCGCATTTGTTCAGGCTTTCCAACTTCATATCATTTTCTACATTCGGACGTATGATTAAAAAAATAGATCGAAAATACAAACTTGGTAGAACTTGTACCGTTTTCTAAATTACACTTAATTCATTCAAAATTAGAAAAAACTTTCAACATGAGAAAAAAGCGCATCTTCATAAGCTTTCCAACGCCATATCATTTTTCTCAATTGGATTACGCGTTTAGAAATGGCAATGAAAATAGGAACTCGGTTGTTTAGTTTGCGAAATTTTACGATTTTCCACATTACTCTTTAACCATAGGGAATTAGAAAAAACTTTCAGCATGTGGAAGGAGAGGTTTTACAGCAGCTTTCCAATGCCATATTATTTGCCTCATTCCGATAAACGGTTTAGAAATGCGATCGAAAATACGATTCACGTTTTTTGTATGAAGAAAAAACGGTTTTCAAAACTGCTCTTAAACCACTTACATTTTGCCAAAATTTTAAGTTGGGTCATGATACTGGTGTCCATAGCTTTCCAACGGTATATCGCAAGCCCCATTTGGGCAATGTTGATAGAAGTTCAACCTAGCACTAGGAGAAGTTCAGGTCGAACAACTCAGGCAGTAAAATTGCAAAAAACGCAATTTCATCACGACCCGAGAGCAAAATCCACCAGCGAGCAAGATTTCTATTTAAAACCAGTATTTAGTTGCTAAAAAAGTTTCTAGATTACACTAACATCATATAGAACACTACTAACCAGAATAATTCGCGGGGGAAGCCACGGTTGCAAAGATAGCCCGAAGGTCGGGTTCGTACAGAGGGAAGTTCAGGCGCATGTACAAACAAAAATACATCACAGAAGTTCAACGTGAAAATAGCATGAAGTTCAACTACTACGCTGAATGAATTTCAAATGAAAAACTTTTAAAATCGTTGCGAGTATGAAAAAATGATCAACACGGGAAAGTTGCGTGTTTACAGCAGCTTTCCATCGGTATATCACTTGCTCAATTCTGGTGAGTGAATGGAGAGCTAGGAGCAGTGGATAGAGATATACGAGCAAAAAAAGCACGTGAAAAACAGAGTGAAGTTCAAGTACACGTGCTGAGAAGTTCGGGTTCTTCACGCGGTGCATTTTCGAAGAATCAGTTTTGCGATAAAGGCAGAACGAATGATCTTACCATTTTCGCAATTACTTGAAAATGGCTAGGAACTAGAGAAAACCATCAACATGAAAAAGTTTTGCATTTTCCGTAGCTTTTCAGCGGTATATTATTTGCCCCATTCCGATAAAGTATGTACAAATTATGCCAAAAATACTTTTTATTCATTTTTTTAATTTGACTTAAAACTGTAAGGAATTAGGAGAAACAATATATACAAAAAAGTTTTGCATTTTCTCAAGCTTTCCGACGCCGTATCATTTGTCGCATTCGGACGTACGGTTAAAATATTATCTCGAAAATACGAAATCGGTGGAACTTGTACCGTTTTTGAATTACTTATAAATCATTCCATATTAGAAAAAACTTTTAACATGAAAAAGTAGCGCATTTTCACAAGCTTTCCAATGCCATATCATTTGTCTCAAATGGATTAGCTGTTTATAAATTACATTGAAAATACGAACTCGGCTGTTCGGTTTGCGAAATTTTACAATTTTCAAAATTACTCTTTATCCACAGGGAATTAGAGAAAACTTTCAACATGTCGAAGGAGCGGTTTTGCAGCAGCTTTCCAACACTATATTATTTACCTCATTCCGATAAAAGGTTTAGAAATGCGATCGAAAATACGATTCACGTTTTTTATATGAAGAAAAAACGGTTTTCAAACCTGCTCTTAAACCGTTTACATTTTGCCAAAAATTTAACTTGGATCATGATATTGGTGTCCATAGCTTTCTAACGGTATATCACAAGCCCCATTTGGACACTTTTTAGCTGAAGTTCAACCTAGTACTCGGGAAAGGTCAGGCACGTTATTCGGGAAGTTCACGTTGTGATCAGAATATTATTCTGATCACGTGATCAGAATAGTGTTTATGTATATGTGTGTGTGTGTGTGTGTGTGTGTGTATGAGAGAGAGAGAAAAAGAGAGAAGGGACAATGTTACTATCCTTTTTCCACACTTGTGCTTCAAAGTAGCACCATGATCTTCATGATAGAGAGTCTCTTATGTTGTCACATTCACATACTAGTGGGAATTTTTTATTATAGAACTTGGCTTGTATATTCCAATGATGGGCTTCCTCAAAATGCCCTACGTCTTCGTGAGCAAGCAAGTTGGATGCACACCCACTTAGTTTCTATTGTTGAGCTTTCATACATTTATAGCTCCAGTGCATCCGTTGCATGGCAATCCCTACTCCTCATGTTGACATCAATTGATAGGCATCTCCATAGCCCATTGATTAGACTCGTCAATGTGAGACTTTCTCCTTTTTTTGTCTTCTCCACACAACCTCCGTCATCATATTCTATTCCACCCATAGTGCTATATACATGGCTTACGCTCATGTATTGCGTGAGAGTTAAAAAGCTGAAGCGTGTTAAAAAGTATGAACCGATTGCTTGGCTGAAACCGGGGTTGTGCATGATGGGAGTATTTTGTGTGACGAAAATGAAGGCCTAACTATATGATTTTGTAGGGATAAGCTTTCTTTGGATATGCTATTTTGATAAGACATGATTACTTGTTAGTATGCTTGAAGTATTACTATTTTTATGTCAATATGAACTTTTATTTTGAATCATTTGGATCTGAACATTCATGCCACAATAAAGAAAGTTACATTGAAAAATATGCTAGGTAGCATTCCACATCAAAAATTCTGTTTTGTTTATCATTAACCTACTCGAGAATGAGCAGGAATTAAGCTTGGGAATGCTCGATACGTCTCTAACGTATCTATAATTTTTTATTGTTCCATGCTATTATATTACCTGTTTTGGATGTTTATGGGCTTTACTATACACTTTTATATCATTTTTGGGACTAACCTATTAACCGGAGGCCCAACCCATATTGTTGTTTTTTTTGCCTGTTCTAGTGTTTCGCAGAAAAGGAATATCAAACGGGGTCCAAACGGAATGAAACCTTCGGGAGAGTTATTTTTGGAATTGAAGCAATCTAGGAGACTTGGAGTAGACGTCAGGGAAGTTCGAGGAAGCCACGAGGGTCCAGGGCGCGCCCCACACCCTCGTGGGCCCCTAGTGGCTCCCCTAACCAACTTCTTTCGCCTATATATGTCCATATACCCCGAAAACATCCAGGAGCACCATAGATCGGGAGTTCCACCGCCGCAAGCCTCTGTAGCCACCAAAAACCAATCGGGACCCTGTTCCGGCACCCTGCCGGAGGTGGGATGCCTCACCGGTGGCCATCTTCATCATCCCGGCGCTCTCCATGACGAGGAGGGAGTAGTTCACCCTCGGGGCTGAGGGTATGTACCAGTAGCTATGTGTTTGATCTCTCTCTCTCTCTCTCGTGTTCTTGATTTGGCACGATCTTGATGTATCGCGAGCTTTGCTATTATAGTTGGATCTTATGATGTTTCTCCCCCTCTACTCTCTTGTAATGGATTGAGTTTTCCATTTGAAGTTATCTTCTCGGATTGAGTCTTTAAGGATTTGAGAACACTTGATGTATGTCTTGCCGTGCTTATCTCTGGTGACAATGGGATATTCACGTGATCTACTTGATGTATGTTTTGGTGATCAACTTGCGGGTTCCGTGACTTTGGAATCTATGCATAGGGGTTGGCACACATTTTAGTCTTGACTCTCCCGTAGAAACTTTGGGGCACTCTTTGAAGTACTTTGTGTTGGTTGAATAGATGAATCTGAGATTGTGTGATGCATATCGTATAATCATGCCCACGGATACTTGAGGTGACATTGGAGTATCTAGTTGACATTTGGGTTTTGGTTGATTTGTGTCTTAAGGTGTTATAATAGTACGAACTCTATGATAGATCGAACGGAACGAATAGCTTCGTGTTATTTTACTATAAACTCTTGAATAGATCGATCAGAAAGGATAACTTTGAGGTGGTTTCTACCCTACCATAATCTCTTCGTTTGTTCTCCGCTATTAATGACATTGGAGTGACTCTTTGTTGCATGTTGAGGGATAGTTATATGATCTGATTATGTTATTATTGTTGAGAGAACTTGCACTAGTGAAAGTATGAACCCTAGGCCTTGTTTCCTACCATTGCAATACAGTTTACGCTCACTTTTATTATTAGTTACCTTGCTGTTTTTATATTTTCAGATTACAAAAACCTATATCTACCATCCATATTGCACTTGTATCACCATCTCTTCACCAAAATAGTGCACCTATACAATTTACCGTTGTATTGGGTGTGTTGGGGACACAAGATACTCTTTGTTATTTGGTTGCAGGGTTGCTTGAGAGAGACCATCTTCATCCTACGCCTCCGGCGGATTGATAAAACTTAGGTCATCCACTTGAGGGAAATTTGCTACTGTCCTACAAACCTCTGCACTTGGAGGCCCAACAACGTCTACAAGAAGAAGGTTGTGTAGTAGACATCAAGGCCAAGATATTCCAATCCTACCATATGAATCTTGATCTCTAGCCTTCCCCAAGTTGCTTTCCACTTAAATCACCTTTCCACCAAATCCAATCCTATCAGAGAGAGTTGACTGTTGGGGAGACTATCATTTGAAGCACAAGAGCAAGGAGTTCATCATCAACACACCATCTATTACCTTTTGGAGGGTGGTGTCTCCTAGATTGGTTAGGTGTCACTTGGGAGCCTCTTTCAAGATTGTGGAGTTGAACCAAGGAGTTTGTACGGGCAAGGAGATCGCCTACTTCGTGAAGATCTACCCTAGTGAGGCAAGTCCTTCGTGGGAGATGGACATGGTGGGATAGACAAGGTTGCTTCTTCGTGGACCCTTCGTGGGTGGAGCCCTCTGTGGACTCGCGCAACCATTACCCTTCGTGGGTTGAAGTCTCCATCAACGTGGATGTATGATAGCACCACCTATCGGAACCACGTCAAAAATCTCCGTGTCTCCAATTGCGTTTGCACACTCCAATTCCATCCCTTTAATTTCTTGCAAGTTGCATGCTTTACTTTCTGCTGCTCACATACTCTTTGCATACTTGCTTGATATGTATTGTGAATGCTTAAACTTGTTCTTAAACTCCACCTCAACCTTAAGAACTTAAAAATTGCTACTTTTCTTGGTTGAGAGTCTATTCACCCCCCTCTAGACACCTCTTCTCGATCCTTTCACAAACATTTCCTACTACACCTACAAAGTAGTTCTAGTTTCATACTTGTTCTAGGTCAAGCAAACGTTAAGCATGCGTAGAGTTGTATCGGTGGTCGATAGAACTTGAGGGAATATTTGTTCTGCCTTTAGCTCCTCGCTGGGTTCGACACTCTTATTTATCGAAGAAGGCTACGAACGATCCCCTATACTTGTGGGTTATCAACGGGCTATTGGGAAACATAGCATGCAATTTCAAAAAAAATCCTACGCTCACACAAGATCTATGTATAAGATGCATAGCATCGAGAGGGGGAGAGTATGTCCACGTACCCTCGTAGACCGAAAGCGGAAGCATATGCCAACGTGGTTCATATAGTCGAACTTCTTCATGTTCCGACCAATCAAGTACCAAATGTACAACACCTCCGAGTTCTGCACACGTTTAGCTCGATGACGTCCCTCGAACTCTTTATCCAGCAGAGTGTCGAGGAAGTAGATGAGTTCTGTCAGCACGACGGTGTGGTGACGGTGATGGTGAAGTTATCCGCATAGGGCTTTGCCTAAGCACTACGTGAATGTGACCGGAGGCGTAAACTGTGGAGGGGGCGCCGCATACGGCTAACAACCATTGGTGTGTATTCTAGGTGCCCCCTCCTCATGTATATACGATACATATCCAACGTATCTATAATTTTTCATTGTTCCATGCTATTATATTATCTATTTTGGATGTTTAATGGGCTTTATTATGCCCTTTTATATTATTTTTGGGACTAACCTATTAACCAGAGGCCCAGTGCAAATTGTTGTTTTTGCCTATATCAGTGTTTCGCAAAAAAGGAATATCAAACGGAGTCCAAATGGAATGAAACCTTTGGGAGAATCGTTTTTGGAACAAACGCAATCCATGAGACTTGGAGTGGACGTCAAGGAAGCAACAAGGCGGCCACGAGGTAAGAGGGTGCGCCCAGGGGGTAGGCGCGCCCCCACCCTCCTGGGCCCCTCGTGGCTCCACCGACCTACTTCTTTCGCCTATATATACTCATATACCCCGAAAACATCCAGGAGCACCACGAAACCCTATTTCCGCTGCCGTAATCCTCTGTAGCCACGAAAATCCAATCAGGACCCTGTTCCGGCACCCTGTCGGAGGGGGTCCATCACTAGTGGCCATCTTCATCATCCCGGCGCTCTCCATGACGAGGAGGGAGTAGTTCACCCTCGGGGCTGAGGGTATGTACCAGTAGCTATGTGTTTGATCTCTCTCTCTCTCTCTCTCTCTCTCTCTCGTGTTCTTGAAATGGCATGATCTTGATGTATCGTGAGTTTTGCTATTATAGTTCGATCTTATGATGTTTCTCCCCCTCTACTCTCTTGTAATGGATTGAGTTTTCCCTTTGAAGTTATCTAATCGGATTGAGTCTTTAAGGATTTGAGAACACTTGATGTATGTCTTGCATGTGCTTATCTGTGGTGGCAATGGGATATTCACGTGATCTACTTGATGTATGTTTTGGTGATCAACTTGCGGGTTTAGTGACCTTGTGAACTTATGCATAGGGGTTGGCACACGTTTTCGTCTTGACTCTCCGGTAAAAACTTTGGGGCACTCTTTGAAGTACTTTGTGTTGGTTTGAATAGATGGATCTGAGATTGTGTGATGCATATCGTATAATCATACCCACGGATACTTGAGGTGACATTGGAGCATCTAGTTGACATTAGGGTTTTGGTTGATTTGTATCTTAAGGTGTTATTCTAGTACGAACTCTAGGATAGATTGAATGGAAAGAATAGCTTCGTGTATTTTACTACGGACTCTTGAATAGATCGATCCGAAAGGATAACGTTGAGGTGGTTTCGTACCCTACAATAATCTCTTCGTTTGTTCTCTGCTATTAGTGACTTTGGAGTGACTCTTTGTTGCATGTTGAGGGATAGTTATATGATCCAATTATGTTATTATTGTTGAGAGAACTTGCACTAGTGAAAGTATGAACCCTAGGCCTTGTTTCGAAGCATTGCAATACTGTTTTCGCTCACTTTTATCATTAGTTACCTTGCTGTTTTTATAATTTCAGATTACAAAGACCTAAATCTACCATCCATATTGCACTTGTATCACCATCTCTTCGCCGACCTAGTGCACCTATACAATTCACCATTGTATTGGGTGTGTTGGGAGACAAGAGACTCTTTGTTATTTGATTGCAGGGTTGTTTGAGAGAGACCATCTTCATCCTACGCCTCCCACGGATTGATAAACCTTAGGTCATCCACTTGAGGGAAATTTGCTATTGTCCTACAAACCTCTGCACTTGGAGGCCCAACAACGTCTACAAGAAGAAGGTTGTGTAGTAGACATCAATATATAGGTGGGAGGGGGACGGAGCTGCCTTGGGCACCCCATGTAGGAGGAATCCTACTTGGGGGCCCTATTCCAATTCCCCCCCCCCCACACACACACAAACTTTCCTTTTACCGAAAGGGGGAAAAGGGAAGAGAGGGAGGAGGAAGGAAAGGGGTGGGGGCGAACCCCCTCCTCCTTCTCCTATTCGGCCTCCTTCCTTAGGGGGCAGCTTGCCACCCCTTGTGGACCGGTGTGCTCCCGTCCTATGGTCCATAAGGCCCAATATTCCCCCGGGGGGTACCAGTAACCCCCCCGGTACTCCGATATGTACCCGATACACCCTGAAACACATCCGGTGTCCGAATACTATCATCCTATATATCAATCTTTACCTCTCGACCATTTCGAGACTCCTCGTCATGTCCGTGATCTCATTTGGGACTCTGAACAACATTTTGTCACCAAATCACATAACTCATATAATACAAAATCGTCATCGAATGTTAAGCATGCGGACCCTACGGGTTCAAGAACTATGTAGACATCACCGAGACACCTCTCAGGTCAATAACCAATAGCGGAACCTGGATGCTCATATTGGCTCCCACATATTCTATGAAGATCTTTATCGGTCTAACCGTTATCACAACATACGTTATTCCTTTTGTCATCGGTATGTTACTTGCCCGTGATTAGATCATCGATATCTTCATACATAGTTCAATCTCGTTACCAGCAAGTCTCTTTACTCGTTCCATAATGCATCATCCTACAAATAATTCATTAGTCACTTTGCTTGCAAGGCTTCTTATGATGTGCATTACCGAGAGGACCCAGAGATACCTCTCTGATACTTGGAGTGGCAAATCCTAATCTCGATCTATGCCAACCCAACAAACACCTCCGGAGATACCTGCAGAGCATCTTTATAATCACCCAGTTATATTGTGACGTTTGATAGCACACAAAGTATTCCTCCGGAATTTGGGAGTTGCATAAGCTCATAGTCGAAGGAATATGTATTTGACATGAAGAAAGCAATATCAATAAAACTGAACAATCATTATGCTAAGCTAACGGATGGGTCTTGTCCATCACATCAGTCTCCTAATGATGTGATCCCATTAATCAAATGACAACACATGTCTATGGTTAGGAAACTTAACCATCTTTGATTAACGAGCTAGTCTAGTAGAGGCTTACTAGGGACACAGTGTTTTGTCTATGTATCCACACATGTATCAAGTTTCCGGTTAATACAATTCTAGCATGAATAATAAAAATTTATCATGAATAAGAAAATATAAAATAACAACTTTATTATTGCCTCTAAGGCATATTTCCTTCAGTCTCCCACTTGCACTAGAGTCAATAATCTAGATTACATTGTAATGATTCTAACACTCATGGAGTCTTGGTGCTGATCATGTTTTGCTCATGGAAGAGGCTTAGTCAACGGGTCTGCTACATTCAGATCCGTATGTATCTTGGAAATCTCTATGTCTCCCTCCTTTACTAGATCACGGACGGAGTTGGAGCGTCTCTTGATGTGTTTGGTCTTTTTTGTGAAATCTAGATTCCTTCGCTAAGGCAATTGCTCCGGTATTGTCACAAAAGATTTTCATTGGACCCGATGCACTAGGTATTACACCTAGATCAGATATGAACTCCTTCATCCAGACTCCTTCATTTGTTGCTTCCGAAGCAGCTATGTACTCCGCTTCACACGTAGATCCTGCCATGACGCTCTGCTTGGAACTGCACCAACTAACAGCTCCACCATTCAATATAAATACATATCCGGTTTGTGACTTAGAGTCATCTGGATCAGTGCCAAAACTAGCATCGACGTAACCATTTACGATGAGCTCTTTGTCACCTCCATAAACGAGAAACATATCCTTAGTTCTTTTCAGATACTTCAGGATGTTCTTGACCACTGTCCAGTGATCCACTCCTAGATTACTTTGGCACCTCCCTGTTAAACTTATTGCAAGGCACATATCACGTCTGGTACACGGCATAGCATATATGATAGAACCTATGGCTGAGGCATAGGGAATGACTTTCATTTTCTCTCTATCTTCTGCAGTGGTCGGGCATTGAGTCTGACTCAACTTCACACCTTGTAACACAGGCAAGAACCCTTTCTTTGACTGATCCATTTTGAACTTCTTCAAAACTTTATCAAGGTATGTGATTTTTGAAAGTCCTATTAAGCGTCTTGATCTATCTCTATAGATCTTCATGCCTAACATATAAGCAGCTTCACCGAGGTCTTTCATAGAAAAACTTTTATTCAAGTATCCTTTTATGCTATCTAGAAATTCTATATCATTTCCAATCAACAATATGCCATCCACATATAATATTAGAAATGCTACAAAGCTCCCACTCACTTTCTTGCGAATACAGGCTTCTCCGAAAGTCTGTATAAAACCATATGCTTTGATCACCTCATCAAAGTGTATATTCCAACTCCGAGATGCTTGCACCAGTCCATAAATGGATCGCTGGAGCTTGAACACTTTGTTAGCACCTTTAGGATCGACAAAACCTTCTAGTTGCATCATATACAACTCTTCTTTAATAAATCCATTAAGGAATGCAATTTTGACGTCCATTTGCCAGATTTCATAATCATAAAATGCGGCAATTGCTAACATGATTCAGACAGACTTAAGCATTGCTACAGGTGAGAAAGTCTCATCGTAGTCAACTCCTTGAACTTGTCAAAAACCTTTTGCTACAAGTCAAGCTTTATAGACAGTAACATTACCATCAGTATCGGTCTTCTTCTTGAAGATTCATTTATTCTCTATGGGTCACCGATCATCGAGCAAATGCACCAAAGTCCACAATTTGTCCTCATACATGGATCCTATCTCAGATTTCATGGCCTCAAGCCATTTATCAGAATCTGGGCTCATTACAGCTTCTTCATAGTTCGTAGGTTCATCATGGTCAAGTAACATGACTTCCAGAACAGGATTCCCGTACCACTCTGGTGCGGATCGTGCTCTGGTTGACCTACGAGGTTCAGTAGTAACTTGATCTGAAGTTTCATGATTATTATCATTAGCTTCCTCTCTAGTTGGTGTAAGCATCATGGGAACATATTTCTCAGATGAGATACTTTCCAAATTGAGAGAAGGTACAATTACCTCATCAAGTTTTACTTTCCTCCCACACACTTCTTTCGAGAGAAACTCCTTCTCTAGAAATGTTCCATTCTTGGCAACAAAGATCTTGCCTTCAGATTTGTGGTAGAATGTGTACCCAATTGTTTCTTTAGGGTATCCTATGAAGGCGCACTTCTCCGACTTGGGTTCGAACTTATCAGGCTGAAGACTTTTGACATAAGCATCGCATCCCCAAACTTTAAGAAATGATAGCTTAGGTTTATTGCCAAACCACAGTTCACACGGTTTCATCTTAACGGATTTCGACGATGCCCTATTTAAAGTGAATGCAGTTGTCTCTAATGCATAACCCCAAAACGATAGTGGTAAATCGGTAAGAGACATCATAGATCGCACCATATCTTACGACGTTCGGACACACCATTACGCTGTGGTGTTCCAGGTGGCGTGAGTTGTGAAACTATTGCACATTGTTTTAAATGAAGGCCAAAATAATAACTCAAATATTCAACTCCACGATCTGATCGTAGAAACTTTATTTTCTTGTTACGATGATTATCCAATTTACTCTGAAATTCTTTGAACTTTTCAAATGTTTCAGACATGTGTTTCATTAAGTAGATATACCCATATCTGCTCAAATCATTTGTGAAGGTCAGAAAATAGCGATACGCTCCGCGAGCCTCAACACTCATCGGACCGCATACATCAGTATGTATTATTTCCAATAAGTAATTGGCTCGCTACATTGTTCCGGAGAACGGAGTTTTTGTCATCTTGCCCATGAGGCATGGTTCGCAAGTATCAAGTGATCATAATCAAGTGATTCCAAAAGTCCATCTGCATGGAGTTTCTTCACGCGCTTTACACCAATATGACCTAAACGGCAGTGCCACAAATATGTTGCACTATCATTATTAACTTTGCAACTTTTGGCATCAATATTATGAATATGTGTATCACCACAATCAAGATTCAACAGAAATAGACCACTCTTCAAGGGTGGATGATCATAAAATATGTTACTCATATAAATAGAACAACCATTATTCTCTGATTTAAATGAATAACCGTCTCGCACTAAACAAGATCCAGATATGATGTTCATGCTCAATGCGGGCACCAAATAACAATTATTCAGGTCTAAAACTAACCTCAAAGGTTGATGTAGAGGTAGCGTGCCAATGGCAATCACATCGCCCTTGGAACCATTCCCGGCGCACATCGTCACCTCGTCCTTAGCCAATCTTCATTTAATCTGTAGTCCCTGTTTCGAGTTACAAATATGAGCAACCGAACCGGAACACATCAATAACATGTATATCAGATATACCTTTGTTCACTTTGCCATCCTTCTTATCCGCCAAATCCTTGAGGCAGTTCCGCTTCCAATGACAAGTCCCTTTGCAGTAGAAGCACTCAATTTCAAGCTTGGGTCCAGCCCTAGGCTTCTTCCCGGGAGTGGCAGCTTGCTTGTCATTCTGCTTGAAGTTTCCCTTCTTTCCTTTGCTGTTTTTTTGAAACTAGTGATCTTGTTAACCATCAACACTTGATGCTCCTTTTTGATATCTACT
The DNA here is from genome assembly GCF_002162155.2 of Triticum dicoccoides. NCBI lineage: Eukaryota > Viridiplantae > Streptophyta > Magnoliopsida > Poales > Poaceae > Triticum > Triticum dicoccoides. The sequence goes on along the minus strand of NC_041387.1, from coordinate 535,064,722 downwards.
TCCGCAGCTTTGAGCATTGCAAAGAGCTTGGTAATAGTCTTTTCCATCCCTTGCATATTATAGTTCATCGCGAAGCCTTTACAGCTTGGTGGCAGTGATTGGAGAACTCTGTCAATAACACAGTCAGCTGGAAGATTAACTCCCAGCTGAGTCAAGTGATTATGATATCCAGACATACTGACTATGTGTTCACTAACAGAACTGTTCTCCTCCATCTTGCAGCTATAGAACTTGTTGGAGACTTCATATCTCTCAACTCGAGCATTTGCTTGAAATATTAACTTCAACTCCTAGAACATCTCATGGTTGGGGAACGTAGTAATTTCAAAAAAATTCCTACGTACACGCAAGATCATGGTGATGGCATAGCAACGAGAGGGGAGAGTATTGTCCACGTACCCTCGTAGACCGTAAGCGGAAGCGTTATGACAACGCGGTTGATGTAGTCGTACGTCTTCACGATCCGACCGATCCAAGTACCAAACGTACGGCACCTCCGAGTTCAGCACATGTTCATCTCGATGACGATCCCCGTCCTCCGATCCAGCAAAGCGTCGGGCATGAGTTCCGTCAGCACGACGGCGTGGTGACGATGATGAGGCTCTACCGGCGCAGGGCTTCGCCTAAACTCCGCGATGATATGACCGAGGTGGAATATGGTGGAGGGGGGCACCGCACACGGCTAAGGAACGATCCGTAGATCAACTTGTGTGTTATGGGGTGCCCCTTGCCCCCGTATATAAAGGAGCAAGGGGGAGGGGGCCGGCCAAGGGGAGGAGGCACGCCCAAGGGGGAGAATCCTACTCCAAGTAGGATTCCGCCCTCTTTCCTAGTCCAAGTAGGAGAGGGGAAGGAAGGGAAGGAGAAGGAGAAGGAAGGAGAGGGAGGAAAAGGAGGAAAGGGGGCCCGGCCCCCTAGTCCAATTCGGTTTGCGCTCGGGGGGCCGCGCGCCCTGCCTCCTCTCTTCCACCACTTGGACCATGAGGCCCATTGCTTCTTCCTCGTATTCCGTAACTCCTCGGTACCCCCGAAAATACCCGAATCACTCGGAACCCTTCCGATGTCCGAATATAGTCGTCCAATATATCGATCTTTACATCTCGACCATTTCGAGACTCCTCGTCATGTCCCTGATCTCATCCGGGACTCTGAACTCCTTCGGTACATCAAAACTCATAAACTCATAATATAACTGTCATCATAACGTTAAGCGTGCGGACCCTACGGGTTCGAGAACTATGTAGACATGACCTAGAACTATTCTCGGTCAATAACCAATAGCGGAACCTGGATGCTCATATTGGCTCCTACATATTCTACGAAGATTGTCGGTGTCAAAACCGGCGGATCTTGGGTAGGGGGTCCCGAACTGTGCGTCTAGGCGGATGGTAACAGGAGACGAGGGACACGATGTTTTTACCCAGGTTCGGGCCCTCTCGATGGAGGTAAAACCCTACGTCCTGCTTGATTAATATTGATGATATGGGTAGTACAAGAGTGGATCTACCATGAGATCAAGGAGGCTAAACCCTAAAGCTAGCCTATGGTATGATTGTATGTTGTCCTACGGACTAAAGCCCTCCGGTTTATATAGACACCGGAGGAGGCTAGGGTTACACAGAGTCGGTTACAATGGTAGGAGATCTACATATCCGTATCGCCAAGCTTGCCTTCCACGCCAAGGAGAGTCCCATCCGGACACGGGACGGAGTCTTCAATCTTGTATCTTCGTAGTCTTGGAGTCCGGCAGATGATGATAGTCCGGCTGTCCGGACACCCCCTAGTCCAGGACTCCCTCAGTAGCCCCTGAACCAGGCTTCAATGACAATAAGTCCGGCGCGCATAATGTTCGGCATTGCAAGGCGGGTTCCTCCCTTGAATAATCCAGAGAAGATCATGAACACCAGGATAGTGTCCGGCTCTACAAAATAAATTCCACATTCCACCGTAGAGAGAATAAAATGTACACCAGTCCAATCTGCTGACGTATTATGCGGCGTGACATCACACCGCTACCAAGCCACTGTTTGAATCGTTTTTTACTTTATACCACCTCAGCACATCTAGCGAAGCGGTTTCCTTGGCACGTCTTGTCGAAGCAGAGATCGTGTTCCCCTTATTCCGGGATTCTCATCAATACGGACGTGGGTAACCCAACCGCGCCATTGATGGTGGCGCTTGGGAGATAAGCGAGTTTTACCAGGCTGATGGGGGACGCATAGCGTTCGTCCGCCTATATATAAGGGATAAGGATTCACCTTTTCACCTACGTCTTCTTCCTCCTTTGCTTATCCATCTCCGCGCACTCAAGCTCCAACGCCCAAGCTCGCGCATCTCGCCTCGACCTTCTCCGACCATGTCCGGAGCGGGAGGCAAATGGTTGGCCTCCACCGTTAAGGAGGAGCACATCACCAAGCTGCGCAGCGCCGGATACCTTTCCGGCGACATCGCGCATCGGCTGCCCGACGAGGGGCAGCTCATCCCTACCCCCAGGCCCCATGAGAGGGTTGTTTTCCTCCCCCACTTCCTCCGCGGACTGGGTTTTCCACTTCACCCTTTTGTCCGGGGGCTCATGTTCTACTACGGCCTGGATTTCCACGATCTGGCGCCGAACTTCATCCTCAACATCTCGGCGTTTATCGTCGTGTGTGAGGCCTTCCTCTGCATCCGGCCCCACTTCGGCATGTGGCTCAAGACCTTCAACGTCAAGCCGAAGGTTGTGATGGGCACGCAAGCGGAATGCGGAGGCGCCATGTTGGGCAAGATGCCCAACGTTCTTTAGCTCGAAGGGGCCTTCGTGGACTCCGTAAAGGGGTGGCAATCGGGGTGGTTCTACATCACCGAGCCGCGCGAACCCACATGGGCGGCGGCCCCCGAGTTCAGATCTGGCATCCCCACGCAGCTCACCTCCTGGAAAGAGAAGGGCTTGTTGTGGGGCAATCCGAAGGAGCTGACGGGACTACGAGCCTGTATCCAGAAGCTGGTGAACAATAATCTCAGGCTCGTCGACGTGGTCCAAGTCATGCTCATCCGCCGGATTCTCCCATGCCAAGAACGGGCATTCAATCTGTGGGAGTTCAATCCGGAACAGCACCAGGCGCTAAGCGGGCTCTTCGACACAACGTACGAAGGCGCCTGGAGGGTGCTATTCAAGGGCGCCGAAGCCCCTGTATCCGCGACGGAAGATCGCAGATTTCGCTCGCAGCATCCAGCTGACGAGGTAAGTGATTCAACCCCTTTACGGGACACTTGTGGTAAATAGATTGATTCTAAAAGGGGTTTTCAATCTTCCTTCTCCTTTGACAGGAATGGATGAAGAAGGCCGAGCAGCTCATCTGCCCGGCTCCCATGCTAGAAGACCCAGCGGACACCCGTCTAGCGGGGTTGCTGGTTCCGGCACCGCATGTGGTGCCGGAGAAGAAGGCCAAGAAGGTGGCCGCGGGTACTCGGAAGAGTACCCGTTTTCAGGTGTCCGACGATGAGGCGGACTCCTCCCCCGAAGACAAGGAGGAGGAAGAAGACTTTCTCCCAGAGGAGGGAGAAAGAAAGAGGAAGGCTTCCCCTATAGGGGAGGCCGAAGGGTCCAAGAGGGGAAGAACTATTCCTCCGGACAGCTCTGCCAACACCAACATTGGCGAAGAGGAGTGGCCTTCAAGGGCCAGGCCTCCTGCGAGATCGTAAGTATTCGGATCCCTGTATAATATGAAATTGCTTTCGTGCCACATAGTGCCTTTCTAATGCCGCATACTGTCCGCAGTTCTGCCGATGATGATCTCCCCGCTTCATCGAGCGGGTCGTTGGCCCCGTCGGATGTGGATTCACTTCCGACTGCCTCCACCCCCCGCGCCGACGAGGACGCCGAGGTGGGATCCCAGAGAGGGACCCATCAGGAGGAGGCTCCGGAGGCGCCGCAAGGCAGCCTCCCGGACTTTGCGCCGGACTCTACCTCAGAACCTGCAATGGTTCCAGAGTCCGGCAGGCGGCCCCTTCGAAAGAAGGACAAGACCGTGACGCCGGCGGCCTCCGTCCAACCGGAGGCGCCGGACAACTTGTTGGAGGCGCTCAAAGGCGCTTCCATCGAGGAAGAACACCGCACTATTATGAGTGCGGTGATTCAGAAGGTTCAGCTCGCCAAGAGCGGGCTGACCGAAGCCTGCAGCAGCCTTCTAACAGGCTTTGAGGTAAGAAGTTATAATTATGTAATGTAATACCGCATAGACAGTAGCCCCTGATGCTCAGTTCGGTGTTCGGAAAGAAAAGCCGGACTGAGGATCTTAAAAGATATACGCAGGGTTGCTTAAAAATATGTCAATATGGGTTTGCAGGCTGCGCTGCTGACCTCTGCCGCACTGACTGCGGAGGTCGGTGCCTTAAAACAGGATCTCGAGTGGTCCGAGCAAGAGCTCGGCCATGCCAAGAAGCAGCTCGAGGACAAAGAAGGTGAGTAACACCGCTTTGAATAATTACCTTACAGAAAAGGATTTTGGTTGCAAATAAAATTAACAGGTATAATATGGGTATTGCAGGGGCCACGAACGAGGTGGCAGCCCTGAAAGAGGATGTGTCTGCGGCCGAACGCAGTGCGGCTGCGGAGCGGGCCGAGCGAGAGAAACAAGAGGCGCGGGTGGCGGAAGTGCGGCAAGAGCTCCAGGCTCGCATGGAAAAGCATGAGAGCTTGGAGCGTGACTTCGAGACTCGAGAGTCCGAGCTTGCCTCGGCTCTCGAAAGTGCCAAGTCCGCCAAGGCCGAGGCCCATAAGGCCCTTCAGGAGGTTGAACATGTAAAGAAGATAGCGGCGGGTAAGGCATTTTTCATGCAAAGCAAGCATGTTAATGTAAACTACCTGACACTTACCCGAATTCGGAGCTCTCCAGGGGCGTTTGCAGATCTGCCGTGTAGTGTGTCCGATGCCGTCGCATTCTATCGTGGCGAGGAGGGGAGCTCGACGGAGAAGGTCTTCTGGTCTCAGTACTCTGAGGCCGGCCATCCGGTGCCTCCAAGCGACCAGCTGAAGCAGCTGGTCGAACTCCACAAGGTAGCTGAGGAGGCCATGAAGGGCCTTATAGTCCGGCTGTGGCCTGGACAGGCCATGCCTGGGAGCTACTTTGCCCTCGTGCGGCGGCTGGTGGATGCGTGCCCCTGGGTGGAGGTCATCAGGCGCTCCGCCTGTATTGAAGGTGCTCGTCGGGCCCTTACCCGCACAAAGGTGCATTGGGGCAGGTTGGATGCGGAGAAGCTTCTCACGGACCCACCGCCACCGGGCAAGGAGTATCGCACGCCCGAGATGTATTATAAAACTGTCCTGAAGGGAGCCCGCAATATTGCGGATGAGCGCCCCAGAGATGTAATCTTTGAGTAAAGTCGTTATGTATTATCCTGTGCGCTGAAACTTTGTTCATGTGCGCATTAAGCAACGCTTGTTTAATTTAAAATATTATCTTCTGTGCGGCCGTTTATAAAATCTGAGAGATGGCAAGTCGTTGGCTTCAGCCCCCAAGCCACGAGTGCTGGGGTGTTCGGGATAAACTTGAGCACTCTTGTTCCCATTTTTGGGTCCATCTAGGGAGGCGCTCAACACAACGAACAAGGCAACCGGACTTATAATGCTTGAACACTCTCACTTAGCCATAGAATTCTATAATTTTAAATTTCGGCGAAGCCCGTGGTATTCAGAAGACCGAATCCGGGGCGCTATCCACGCCTTCGTCGGACATTATCCGGAACTTCGCTCGAAGCGGCGTGAGTCTTTAAGGACCCGAAAAAACCTCTCGAACAGCGACCAGTCTCTCGCCTTATCATGCCAGTCAGTTTTAGCTTTCTCCAGTGAGGTGCTCGCCCGGCTCAACCGGGGCGCAATCGCAGTGGTTCTCCCAGTGCCACCTTAGCCGACAGAACGGAACGTAAGGCACCAAAATGTGGGAGCCGGGCAAACCCAACTATTGACCCAAGACATGATTCGGAGCCGATTCATATAATGATATAAGTTCGGGGTGCCGCACTTATGAAAGTGTTCGGACTTTATCACACCATAATTTGGGGAACAGAACCCCTGGCGTATTCGGCCGTACCAAAATATACGGGTGCAAGATGTCATGTAATGAGCATATATATAAAAGGTAATGTAATTGCAGTCAAAAAGGTGCTACATTATTTATGAAAGAAAGTCTGTTATGAATGCGGACTGATACAGATAGTGCGGTAAGCAAGGGATTTGGACTAAGTAAACATGTCCCCCTCCAGGGGTGAGCTGCGGACTTGGTGTATGTAATCGAATTTAATGCTCGTAATTGAGACCACCTGAGTATTCGTCGCAGCCTTCTTTAGTCCCTGACTGTTGCATCATGAGTTCGGCAGGTTCGCCGCCGGACAGGGCTTCTGGTTAACGGAGTCCTGTGTTCATAAGGAGGGAAAAATAAAAAATAAAAAAAGGGGGGCACACTTGCGAGCCCCTGGTGTGGTCGAACCGCACTCTGGGTCCATTGCGATCGTGCCCCTTCCCCTGTGCCCATGGTATCTCCAAAGCGTAATGATGTACGCGGAGTGTTATTCTTGTGATCATGCGCGGGCGAGGGTTGGGGCCGCATTGCTACGCGTGCTCTGGTCGCGCCAGGTGGTCTTGGTTGGTATTGCTTCGGGCGCGTTTTGCTGTATCCGGCCGTTTAACGGCCGGACTCGAGAATTGCCTTAAGAGGCTGCTCTGTACTTCTGCCGCGAGAGCCGCTGTATGTTCCTCCGTTCGGAGGGAGCATTCCGTATTCCCGTTGACCGTGATGACCCCACGAGGGCCTGGCATCTTGAGCTTGAGGTATACATAATGCGGCACCGCGTTGAATTTTGCAAACGCGGTTCGTCCGAGCAGAGCGTGATAGCCGCTGCGAAACGGGACTATGTCGAAGATTAACTCTTCGCTCCGGAAATTATCCGGGGATCCAAAGACCACTTCCAGTGTGACTGAGCCTGTACAGTTGGCTTCCACTCCTGGTATGACACCTTTAAAGGTTGTCTTTGTAGGTTTAATCCTTGAGGGGTCTATGCCCATTTTGCGCACTGTGTCCTGATAAAGCAGGTTCAGGCTACTACCGCCGTCCATCAGGACTCTCGTGAGGTGAAATCCATCGACGATTGGGTCTAAAACCAATGCGGCGAATCCGCCATGGCGTATGCTGGTCGGATGGTCTCTTCGATCGAAAGTGATCGGACAAGAGGACCATGGATTGAACTTCGGGGCGACTGGCTCCATCGCATAGACGTCCCTTAATGCGTGTTTCCTCTCCCTCTTGGGTATATGGGTCGCGTAAATCATGTTCACCGTCCGCACTTGTGGGGGAAAACCCTTCTGTCCTCTATTGTTCGGCGGTCGGGTCTCTTCCTCGTCGTCGCTGTTTAGCCCCTTGTCATTGTTTTCGGCAATTAACTTGCCTGCCTGTTTGAACACCCAGCAATCTCTATTAGTGTGATTAGCTGGTTTTTCAGAGGTGCCATGTATCTGGCATAAGCGGTCGAGTATTCGGTCCAAATTGGACGGACCCGGAGTGGTTCTTTTGAATGGCTTCTTCCGCTGACCGGGTTTAGAGCCTCGGAATCCGGCGTTGACTGCCGTATCCTCCTTATCGTCGCCGTTGATGCGGCGTTTGTTTTTGTTTCAACGTGACCTGCCGTTGTTGTCCTTAGTATCCGGACTGCCAGAATTTTTATGGAGATTGTTGCTGCGAGCTAGCCAGCTGTCCTCTCCCGTGCAAAAGCGGGTCATTAATGATGTGAGGGCTGCCATGGATTTCGGCTTTTCCTGCCCCAGGTGCCGGGCTAGCCATTCGTCCCGGATTGAAGGCTGCAAGGGCCTCTGCATCCGGACAGTCGACGATTTGGTTTTTCTTTGTCAAGAACCGTGTCCAGAATTGTCTGGCCGATTCGTCTGGCTGCTGAATAATGTGGCTTAGGTCATCAGCGTCTGGTGGTCGCACATACGTGCCCTGGAAGTTGTCGAGGAATGCAGCTTCCAGGTCTTCCCAGCACCCAATTGACTCTGCGGGCAAGCTGTTTAGCCAATGCCGAGCTGGTCCTTTAAGCTTGAGTGGGAGATACTTGATGGCATGGAGATCGTCGCCGCGGGCCATATGGATGTCGAGAAGATAATCTTCAATCCAAACCGCGGGGTCTGTTGTGCCATCGTAAGATTCGATGTTTACGGGTTTAAACCCTACGGGGATTTGATGATCCATTACTTTGTCAGTGAAGCATAGCGGGTGTGCGGCGCCTCTGTATTGAGCAATATTGCGACGCAGCTCGAGAGAGCGTTGTCTGCTGTGTTCGGCCCGGCCGTGGTTATTGTATTTGGCGCGACGGTATTCGTCATGGGTCGTGGGGCGCCCACGTGATCCGTAGATGGATCTGGATTGCCTTGCTTTGTCCTCCAATATGTCTCGCAAGTCCGGCGCGTTCCCTCTTGGCTTCGTACTTTTGGAGCGATGCCGGGGTATGGTCTTGGCTGGTGGCCTGGATGCCTCTCTGTCACGACCACGGGGTGGTCGGTCAGCCATATCGTGCGCTGGTGATGGAGGTATGTATGCTTCCTCCTCTAATCGGGGGAGCAGCTTGCGTCTTGGGTAGCTTTTGGAGGGGCGTTCGAGTTTATACTCTTCGGCCGCGAGGACCTCGGTCCATCGATCGGCCAGCAGGTCCTGATTAGCTTGAAGCTGTTGCTGCTTTTTCTTTAGGCTGTTTGCTGTGGCGATGAGCCTGCGCTTGAAACGCTCTTGTTCGACGGGATCCTCGGGTACGACGAATTCGTCATCTTTGAGGCTTGCCTCGTCTTCGGAGGGAGGCATATAGTTATGATCCTCAACCTCTTCGTCTGCCGCCCTCTCGTGAGGGCTTGCTTCTGCATCCTCCTGCGCTGAGTCTTGCTGGAGGGGATTGTCTTCGGCACTCTCTGGGGTATTATTATCTCCTGTGCCGGAATCTCCATTCTTGCTGTGGCGGGATTTAGAGCGGCGCCGCTAACGCCGGCGTTTGGGCTGCTTCTTTAAAGAGTCCGCCTCCGCTGCTTCTTCGCCGTCCCCGTCTTTTGGGGTGTCCACCATATATATGTCGTATGATGAGGTGGTCTTCCAGTGCCCTGTAGGCGCTGGTTCCTGTTCGTCTCCGGCATCGTCGTCCATAGCGTCGATATCATCGGAGTCGTAGTCTAGCATGTCGGTTAGATCGTAGACTGTGGCTACAAAGTGGGTGGTGGGTGGGCTCTGAATTTCTTCGTCGTCTGTACCCCAACCATCCTGGCCATAATCCGGCCAGGACTCTCCCGATAACTAGAGATGCTTTAGCGAATTTAGGATGTCGCCAAAAGAGAGTGTTGGAAGATGTCCGCGGCGGTAAATTCCATAACCGGCGCCCAATTCGAATCGATTGGTAGGGGTGCGGGAGGTTCGGAGTCCGGCAAGGAGTCCGGCACCTCGGAATCACGAGTTTCGCGGGGGACAAGATTGATGCTTGGCTCCATCGCCGTGGAAGTTGAAGCCCCCGAGGCGGCGTCTATCCACCGATCCTCGATCTGGGCGATCGGCTCCGGACTGATGGCCGAAGAGGATTCATGTGCGGCCACCAAGGCACTGTTCGGCGGCAGAGCTAGATCATGCCCATCGTCACAGTGCGGCACGCTCGGCTGTGGCTCGAGTCCGTCGAAGATCAAGTCTCCGCGGACATCGGCCGTGAAGTTTAGGCTTCCGAATCTGACCTGACGGCCAGGGGCGTAGCTTTTGATCTGCTCCAGATGGCCAAGCGAATTAGCCTGCAGTGCGAAGCCGCCGAACACGAAGATCTGTCCGGGGAGAAAAGTCTCACCCAGGACAGCGTCGTTGGTTGTAGATGCCATCAAGCCTATCGGTGACGACACAGAGGAACTCTCAATGAAAGCACCAATGTCGGTGTCAAAACCGGCAGATCTCGGGTAGGGGATCCCGAACTGTGCGTCTAGGCGGATGGTAACAGGAGACGAGGGACACGATGTTTTTACCCAGGTTCGGGCCCTCTCGATGGAGGTAAAACCCTACGTCCTGCTTGATTAATATTGATGATATGGGTAGTACAAGAGTGGATCTACCACGAGATCAAGGAGGCTAAACCCTAAAGCTAGCCTATGGTATGATTGTATGTTGTCCTACGGACTAAAGCCCTCCGGTTTATATAGACACCGGAGGAGGCTAGGGTTACACAGAGTCGGTTACAATGGTAGGAGATCTACATATCCGTATCGCCAAGCTTGCCTTCCACGCCAAGGAGAGTCCCATCCGGACACGGGACGGAGTCTTCAATCTTGTATCTTCGTAGTCTTGGAGTCCGGCGGACGATGATAGTCCGGCTGTCCGGACACCCCCTAGTCCAGGACTCCCTCAAAGATCTTTATCGGTCAAACCGCATAACAACATACGTTGTTCCCTTTGTCATCGGTATGTTACTTGCCCGAGATTCGATCATCGGTATCCAATACCTAGTTCAATCTCGTTATCGGCAAGTCTCTTTACTCGTTACGTAATGCATCATTCCGTAACTCATTAGCTACATTGCTTGCAAGGCTTATAGTGATGTGCATTACCGAGAGGGCCCAGAGATACCTCTCCGACAATCGAAGTGACAAAACCTAATCTCGAAATACGCCAACCCAACATGTACCTTTGGAGACACCTGTAGTACTCCTTTATAATCACCCAGTTACGTTGTGACGTTTGGTAGCACCCAAAGTGTTCCTCCGGTAAACGGGAGTTGCATAATCTGATAGTTACCGGAACATGTATAAGGCATGAAGAAAGCAATAGCAATATACTAAACAATCAAGTGTTAGGCTAACGGAATGGGTCAAGTCAATCACATCATTCTCCTAATGATGTGATCCCGTTAATCAAATGACAACTCATGTCTATGGTTAGGAAACTTAACCATCTTTGATTCAACGAGCTAGTCAAGTAGAGGCATACTAGTGACACTATGTTTGTCTATGTATTCACACATGTATTATGTTTCCGGTTAATACAATTCTAATATGAATAATAAACATTTATCATAAAATAAGGAAATAAATAATAACTTTATTATTGCCTCTAGGGCATATTTCCTTCAGTCTCCCACTTGCACTAGAGTCAATAATCTAGTTCACATCACTATGTGATTTAACACCAATATTCATATCTGTATATGATTAACACCCATAGTTCACATTGTCATGTGACCAACACCTAAAGGGTTTACTAGAGTCAATAATCTAGTTCACATCGATTATGTGATTAACACCCAAAGAGTACTAAGGTGTGATCATGTTTTGCTCGTGAGAGAAGCTTAGTCAACAGGTCTGTCACATTCAGAGCCGTATGTATTTTGCAAATATTCTATGTCTACAATGCTCTGCATGGAGCTACTCTAGCTAATTGCTCGCACTTTCAATATGTATCCAGATTAAGACTTAGAGTCATTTGGATCAGTGCCAAAACTTGTATCGACATAACCTTTTACGACGAACCTTTTGTCACCTCCATAATTGAGAAATATTTACTTAGTCCTCACTAAGGATATTCTTGAGCAATGTCCAGTGATCTATTCCTAGATCACTATTGTACTCCCTTGCCAAATTCAGAGCAAGGTATACAATAGGTCTGGTACATATCATAGCATACTTTACAGAACCTATGACTGAGGCATAGGGAATGACTTTCATTCTTTTTTCTATTTTCTGCCGTGGTCGGGCTTTGAGTCTTACTCAATTTCACACCTTGTAACACACGCAAGAACTCTTTCTTTTACTGTTCTATTTTGAACTACTTCAAAATCTTTGTCAAGGTATGTACTTATTGAAAAAACTTATCAAGCGTCTCGATCTATCTCTATAGATCTTGATGCTCAATATGTAAGCAGCTTCACCGAGGTCTTTCTTTGAAAAATTCCTGTCAAACACTCCTTTATGCTTTGAAGTTCTACATTATTTCTGATCAACAATATGTCATTCACATATACTTATCAGAAATGTTGTAGTGCTCCCACTCACTTTCTTGTAAATACAGGCCTTTCCAAAAGTCTGTATAAAACCATATGCTTTGGTTAACTCATCAAAGCGTATATTCCAACTCCGAGATGCTTGCACCAGTCCATTGATGGATTGCTGGAGCTTGCACACTTTGTTAGCATCTTTAGGATTGACAAAACCTTCTGGTTGCATCATATACAACTCTTCTTTCATAAATCCATTAAAGAATGCAGTTTTTACATCCATTTGCCAGATTTCATAAAATGTGGCAATTGCTAACATGATTCGGACAGACTTAAGCATCGATACGAGTGAGAAAATCTCATTGTATTCAACATCTTGAACTTGTCGAAAACCCTGTTTGCGACAAGTCGAGCTTTGTAGATAGTAACACTACTATCAACGTCCATCTTCCTCTTGAAGATCCATTTATTTCTTATGGTTTTCCGATCATCGGGCAAGTCCACCAAAGTCCACACTTTGTTCTCATACATGGATCCTATCTCAGATTTCATGGCCTCCAGCCACTTTGCGGAATCTGGGCTCATCATCGCTTCCTCATAGTTCGTAGGTTTATCATGGTCTAGTAACATGACTTTCAGAACAGGATTACCGTACCACTCTGGTGCGGACCGTACTCTGGAAGACCTACGATGTTCTGTAGTAACTTGATCTGAAGTTTCATGATCATCATCATTAGCTTCCTCACTAATTGGTGTAGGAATCACTGGAACTGATTTTAGTGATGAACTATTTTCCAATTCGGGAGAAGGTACAGTTACCTCATCAAGTTCTACTTTCCTCCCACTCACTTCTTTCGAGAGAAACTCCTTCTCTAGAAAGGATCCATTTTTAGCAACGAAAATCTTGCCTTCGGATCTGTGATAGAAGGTGTACCCAACAGTTTCCTTTGGGTATTCTATGAAGACGCACTTCTCCGATTTGGGTTTGAGCTTATCAGGATGAAACTTTTTCACACAAGCATCGCAGCCCCAAACTTTAAGAAATGACAGCTTAGGTTTACTGCTAAACCATAGTTCATACGGTGTCATCTCAACGGATTTAGATGGTGCCCTATTAAACGTGAATGTAGTTGTGTCTAATGCATAACCCCAAAACGATAGTGGTAAACCGATAAGAGACATCATAGATCGCACCATATCTAGTAAAGTATGATTACGTTGTTCGAACACACCATTCCATTGTGGTGTTCCAGGTGGCGTGAGCTGTGAAACTATTCCACATTATTTTAATTGAAGACCAAACTCGTGTCTCAAATATTCGTCTCCGCGATCAGATCGCAGAAACTTTATTTTCTTGTTACAATGATTTTTCCACTTCACTCTAAAATTCTTTGAACCTTTGAACTATTTCAGACTTATGTTTCATCAAGTAGATATACTCATATCTGCTTAAATCATCTTGTGAAGGTCAGAAAATAACGATACCCGCCACGAGCATCAACACTCATTGGACCGCATACATCGGTATGTATTATTTCCAATAAGTCACTAGCTCGTTCCATTGTTCCGGAGAACGGAGTTTTAGTCATCTTGCCCAAAAGGCGCGGTTCGCAAGCATCAAATGATTCATAACCAAGTGGTTCCGAAAATCCATCTTTATGGAGTTTCTTCATGCGCTTTACACCGATATGACCCAAGCGGCAGTGCCACAAATGGGTTGCACTATCATTATTAACTTTGCATCTTTTGGCATCAATATTATGAATATGTGTATCACTACGATCGAGATCCAACAAACTATTTTCATTGGGTGTATGACCATTGAAGGTTTTATTCATGAAAACAGAACAACAATTTGTTCTCTAACTTTAAATGAATAACCGTATCGCAATAAACATGATCAAATCATATTCATGCTCAACGCAAACGCCAAATAACATTTATTTAGGTTTAACACTAATCCCGAAAGTATAAGGAGTGTGCGATGATGATCATATCAATCTTGGAACTACTTCCAACACTCATCATCACTTCACCCTCTACTAGTCTCTGTTTATTCTGTAACTCCTAATTCGAGTTACTAATATTAGCAACCGAACAAGTATCAAATACTCAGGGGCTACTATAAACACTAGTAAGGTACACATCAATAACCTGTATATCAAATACCCTTGTTCACTTTGCCATCCTTCTTATCCACCAAATATTCAGGGCATTTCCGCTTCCAGTGACCATTTCTTTTGCAGTGTAAGCACTCGGTTTCAGGCTTTGGTCCAGCTTTGGTCTTCTTCACGGGAGTGAAAGCTTGTTTGCCATTCTACTTGAAGTTTCCCTTTCTTTCCCTTTGCCCTTTTCTTGAAACTAGTGGTCTTGTCAATCATCAACACTTGATGCTCTTTCTTGATTTCTACCTTCGCCGATTTTTGCATCACGAAGAGCTTGGGAATTGTTTTCATTATCCCTTGCATATTATAGTTCATCACGAAGTTCTACTAACTTGGTGGTGGTGACTAGAGAATTTTGTCAATCACTATCTTATCTGGAAGATTAGCTCCCACTTGATTCAAGTGATTGAAGTACCCAGACAATCTGATCACATGCTCACTAGTTGAGCGATTCTCCTCCATCTTTTAGCTATAGAACTTGTTGGAGAATTCATATCTCTCAACTCGGGTATTTGCTTGAAATATTAACTTCAATTCCTGGAACATCTCATATGGTCCATGACGTTCAAAACGTCTTTGAAGTCCCGATTCTATGCCGTTAAGCATGGTGCACTAAACTATCAAGTAGTCATCATATTGAGCTAGCCAAACGTTCATAACGTCTGCATCTGCTCCTGCAATAGGTCTGTCACCTAGCGGTGCATTAAGGACATAATTCTTCTGTGCAGCAATGAGGATAAACCCAAGATCATGGATCCAATCCGCATCATTGCTACTAACATTTTTCAACACAATTTTCCCTAGGAACATATCAAAATAAACATATGAAAGCAACAATGCGAGCTATTGATCTACAACATAATTTGCAAAATACTACCAGGACTAAGTTCATGATAAATTTAAGTTCAATTAATCATATTTCTAAAGAACTCCCACTTAGATAGACATCCCTCTAATCCTCTAAGTGATTATGTGATCCATATCAACTACACCATGTCCGATCATCACGTGAGATGGAGTAGTTTCAACGGTGAACATCAATATGTTGATCATATCTACTATATGATTCATGCTTGACCTTTCGGTCTCCGTGTTCCGAGGCCATATCTGTATATGCTAGGCTCATCAAGTTTAAACTGAGTATTCCGCGTGTGCAACTGTTTTGCACCCGTTGTATTTGAACATAGAGCCTATCACACCCGATCATCACGTGGTGTCTCAGCACGAAGAACTTTCGCAATGGTGCATACTCAGGGAGAACACTTCTTGATAATTAGTGAGAGATCATCTTAAAATGCTACCGTCAATCAAAGCAAGATAAGATGCATAAAGGATAAACATCACATGCAACCAATATAAGTGATATGATATGGCCATCATCATCTTGTGCTTGTGATCTCCATCTCCGAAGCACCATCGTGATCACCATCGTCACCGGCGCGACACCTTGATCTCCATCGTAGCATCGTTGTCGTTATGCCATCTATTGCTTCTACGACTATCGCTACCGCTTAGTGATAAAGTAAAGCAATTACAAGGCGTTTGCATTTCATACAATAAAGCGACAACCATATGGCTCCTGCCAGTTGCCGATAACTTCGGTTACAAAACATGATCATCTCATACAATAAAATATAGCATCACGTCTTGACCATATCACATCACAACATGCCCTGCAAAAACAAGTTAGACGTCCTCTACTTTGTTGTTGCAAATTTTACGTGGCTGCTACGGGCTGAGCAAGAACCGTTCTTACCTACGCATCAAAACCACAACGATAGTTCGTCAAGTTAGTGCTGTTTTAACCTTCGCAAGGACCGGGCGTAGCCACAATCGGTTCAACTAAAGTTGGAGAAACAGACACCCGCTAGTCACCTGTGTGCAAAGCACGACGGTAAAACCAGTCTCGCGTAAGCGTACGCGTAATGTCGGTCCGGGCCGCTTCATCCAACAATACCGCCGAACCAAAGTATGACATGCTGGTAAGCAGTATGACTTGTATCGCCCACAACTCACTTGTGTTCTACTCGTGCATATGACATCTACGCATAAAACCAGGCTCGGATGCCACTATTGGGGAACGTAGTAATTTCAAAAAAAATCCTATGCACACGCAAGATCATGGTGATGGCATGGCAATGAGAGGGGAGAGTATTGTCCACGTACCCTTGTAGACCGTAAGCGGAAGCGTTATGACAACGCGGTTGATGTAGTCGTACATCTTCACGATCCGACCGATCCAAGTACCGAACGTACGGCACCTCCGAGTTCAGCACACGTTCAGCTCGATGACGATCCCCGGGCTCCGATCCAGCAAAGCGTCAGGGATGAGTTCTGTCAGCATGACGGCGTGGTGACGAGGATGATGCTCTACCGGCGAAGGGCTTCGCCTAAACTCCGCGACGATATGACCGAGGTGGAATATGGTGGAGGGGGCACCGCACACGGCTAAGGAACGATCCGTAGATCAACTTGTGTGTTATGGGGTGCCCCCCTGCCCCCGTATATAAAGGAGCAAGGGGGAGGGGCCGGCCAAGGGGAGGAGGCGCGCCCAAGGGAGAGAATCCTACTCCAAGTAGGATTCCCCCTCTTTCCTAGTCCAAGTAGGAGAGGGGAAGGAAGGGAAGGAGAAGGAGAAGGAAGGAGAGGGAGCAAAAGGAGGAAAGGGGGGCCGGCCCCCTAGTCCAATTTGGTTTGGGCCAGGGGGGCGCGCGCCCTGCCTCCTCTCTTCCACCACTTGGCCCATGAGGCCCATTGCTTCTTCCTTGTATTCCCGTAACTCCCCGGTACCCCCGAAAATACCCGAATCACTCGGAACCCTTCCGATGTCCGAATATAGTCGTCCAGTATAGCGATCTTTACGTCTCGACCATTTCGAGACTCCTTGTCATGTCCCCGATCTCATCCGGGACTCCGAACTCCTTCGGTACATCAAAACTCATAAACTCATAATATAACTGTCATCGTAACGTTAAGCGTGCGGACCCTACAGGTTCGAGAACTATGTAGACATGACCTAGAACTATTCTCGGTCAATAACCAATAGCGGAACCTGGATGCTCATATTGGCTCCTACATATTCTATGAAGATCTTTATCGGTCAAACCGCATAACAACATACGTTGTTCCCTTTGTCATCGGTATGTTACTTGCCCGAGATTCGATCGTCGGTATTCAATACCTAGTTCAATCTCGTTACCGGCAAGTCTCTTTACTCGTTACATAATGCATCATTCCGTAACTAACTCATTAGCTACATTGCTTGCAAGGCTTATAGTGATGTGCATTACCGAGAGGGCCCAGAGATACCTCTCTGACAATCGGAGTGACAAAACCTAATCTCGAAATACGCCAACCCAACATGTACCTTTGGAGACACCTGTAGTACTCCTTTATAATCACACAGTTATGTTGTGACGTTTGGTAGCACCCAAAGTGTTCCTCCGGTAAACGGGAGTTGCATAATCTCATAGTTACAGGAACATGTATAAGTCATGAAGAAAGCAATAGCGATATACTAAACGATCAAGTGCTAGGCTAACGGAATGGGTCAAGTCAATCACATCATTCTCCTAATGATGTTATCCCGTTAATCAAATGACAACTCATGTCTATGGTTAGGAAACTTAACCATCTTTGATTCAACGAGCTAGTCA
Source organism: Triticum dicoccoides (assembly GCF_002162155.2). Lineage (NCBI taxonomy): Eukaryota > Viridiplantae > Streptophyta > Magnoliopsida > Poales > Poaceae > Triticum > Triticum dicoccoides. The sequence goes on along the minus strand of NC_041387.1, from coordinate 535,046,931 downwards.
AGTAGAGGCATACTAGTGACACTATGTTTGTCTATGTATTCACACATGTATTATGTTTCCGGTTAATACAATTCTAGCATGAATAATAAACATTTATCATAAAATAAGGAAATAAATAATAACTTTATTATTGCCTCTAGGGCATATTTCCTTCACTCATACGGTCCATGACATTCAAAACGTCTTTGAAGTCCTGATTCTAAGCCGTAAAGCATGGCACACTGAACTATCGCGTAGTCATCAGATCGAGCTTGCCATACGTTCATAACATCAGCATCTGCTCCTGCAGCAGGCCTTTCACCTAGCGGTGCGTCAAGGACATTACTCTTCTGTGCAGCAATGAGGATAATCCTCAAGTTACGGACCCAGTCCATGTAGTTGCTACCATCATCTTTCAACTTAGCTTTCTCTAGGAACGCATTAAAATTCAAGGGAACGGTAGCACGGTCCATTGATCTACAACATAGATATGCAAAAACTATCAGGACCAAGTTCATGATAAATAAGTTCAGTTAATCGTATTAATTAAGAAATCCCGCTTAGATAGACATCCCTCAAGTCATCTAAATTATACGTGATCCAAATCAATTAAACCATGTCCGATCATCACATGAGATGGAGTAGTCATCAGTGGTGAACATATCTATGTTGATCATATCTACTATATGATTCACATTCGACCTTTCGGTCTCCAGTGTTCCGAGGCCATGTCTGTACATGCTAGGCTCGTCAAGTTTAACCCGAGTATTCCGCATGTGCAAAACTGGCTTGCACCTGTTGTATGTGAACATAGAGCCTATGACACCTGATCATCATGTGGTGTCTCAGCATGAAGAACTTTCGCAACGGTGCATACTCGGGGAGAACACTTATACCTTGAAATTTAGTTAAGGGATCATCTTATAATGCTACTGCCGTACTAAGCAAAATAAGATGCATAAAGATAAACATCACATGCAATCAAAATATGTGGCATGATATGGCCATCATCATCTTGTGCTTTTGATCTCCATCTCCAAAGCATCGTCATGATCTCCATTGTCACCGGCTCGACACCTTGATCTCCATCATAGTGTCGTGGTCGTCTCGCCAACTATTGCTTCTACAACTATCGCTACCGCTTAGTGATAAAGTAAACCAATTACATGGTGTTTGCGTTTCATGCAATAAAGCAACAACCATAAGGCTTCTGCCAGTTGCCGATAACTTTTACAAAACATGATCATATCATACAACAACGTATATGACATCATGTCCTGACCATATCACATCACAACATGCCGTGCAAAAACAAGTTAGATGTCCTCTTCTTTGTTGTTGCAAGTTTTACGTGGCTGCTATGGGCTTCTAGCAAGAACCGTTCTTACCTACGGCACAAAACCACAATAGTGATTTATCAAGTTTGTTGTTTTAACCTTCAACAAGGACCGTCCGTAGTCAAATTTGATTCAACTAAAGTTGGAGAAACAGACACCCGCCAGCCACTTTTATGCAAAACTAGTTGCATGTCTGTCGGTGGAACCGGTCTCATGAACGTGGTCATGTAAGGTTGGTCCGGGCCGCTTCATCCAACAATACCGCTGAATCAAAATAAGACATTGGTGGTAAGCGGTATGATGATCACCGCCCACAACTCTTTGTGTTCTACTCGTTCATATCATCTATGCATAGACCTGGCTTTGATATCACTGTTGAGAAACGTAGCATGCAATTTCAAAAAAAATCCTACGCTCATGCCAGATCTATCTAGAAGATGCATGGCAACGAGAGGGGGAGAGTGTGTCCACGTACCCTCATAGACCGAAAGCGGAAGCGTTTGCCAACGCGGTTGATGTAGTCGAACTTCTTCTCATTCCGACCAACCAAGTACCGAACGTACGACACCTTCGAGTTCTGCACACGTTCAGCTCGATGACGTCACTCGAACTCTTAATCCAACAGAGTGTCGAGGAAGTAGATGAGTCCCGTTAGAACAACGGTGTGGTGACGGTGAATTTATCCGTGCAGGGCTTCCCCTAAGCACTATATGAATATGACCGGAGGCGTAAACTATGGAGGGGGGCACCGCAAATGGCTAACAATCATTGGTGTGTGTTCTAGGCGCCCTCACCCCATGTATATATAGGTGGGAGGGGGAGGGGAGCTGCCTTGGGCACCCCAAGTAGGAGGAATCCTACTTGGGGGCCCTATTCCAATTCGCCTCGCCCCCTTTCTTTTTACCGGAAGGGGGAAAAGGGAAGAGAGGGAGGAGGAAGGAAAGGGGTGGGGGCGAACCCCCTCCTCCTCCTATTCGGCCTCCTTCCTTAGGGGGAGCGTGCCACCCCTTCTGGGCTCGTGTGCTCCCGTTCTATGGCCCATAAGCCCCAATATTCCCCCCGAGGGTTCCGGTAACCCACCCGGTACTCCGATATGTACCCGATACACCCCGGAACACTTCCGATGTTCGAATACTATCAACCTATATATCAATCTTTACCTCTCGACCATTTCAAGACTCCTCGTCATGTCCGTGATCTCATCCGGGACTCCGAACAACATTCATTCACCAAATCACATAACTCATATAATACAAAATCGTCATCAAACGTTAAGCGTGCGGACCCTATGGGTTCGAGAACTATGTAGACATGACCGAAACACTCTCTGATCAATAACCAATAGCGGAACCTGGATGCTCATATTGGCTCCCACATATTCTAGGAAGATCTTTATCGGTCGAATAGTTACGACAACATACGTTATTTCCTTTGTCATCGGTATGTTACTTGCCCGAGATTCAATCGTTGGTATCTTCATACCTAGTTCAATCTTGTTACCGGCAAGTCTCTTTACTCGTTCCATAATGCATCATCCTGCAACTAACTCATTAGTCACTTTGCTTGCAAGGCTTCTTATGATGTGCATTACCGAGAGGGCCCAGAGATACCTCTCTGATACTCGGAGTGACAAATCCTAATCTCGATCTATGCCAACCCAACAAACACCTTCGGAGATACCTGTAGAGCATCTTTACAATCACCCAGTTACATTGTGACATTTGATAGCACACAAAGCATTCCTCCTATATCCGGGAGTTGCATAATCTCATAGTCGGAGGAATATGTATTTGACGTGAAGAAAGCAATATCAATAAAACTGAACGATCATTATGCTAAGCTAACAGATGGGTCTTGTCTATCACATCATTCTCCTAATGATGTGATCCCGTTCATCAAATGATAACACATGTCTATGGTTAGAAAACTTAACCATCTTTGATTAACGAGCTAGTCTAGTAGAGGCTTACTAGGGATACAGTGTTTTGTCTATCTATCCACACATGTATCAAGTTTCCGGTTAATACAATTCTAGCATGAATAATAAACATTTATCATGAATAAAAAATATAAAATAACAACTTTACTATTGCCTCTAGGGCATATTTCCTTCACGGACGTGGCCGCTCCCATAGGGCTAGACCCGCGTCCGCGCCGCTGCCCATGCCCTAGCCCCAACCTGACGCCACGCCTTGGCCTCCCACCGTCCAACCACCATGGCATGGTCGCCCGCCCGCACCACTGCCCGACCGAGAGCACCCCGCCGCCCCACCTCGCAGCAACGCCGCCCCGTGCCGCCACATCTCGCGGTGGCACCACACACCATGAGGGGAAGAGGTACACGCCGCCACCGACCCCACCAGGCTTCGCCTGGCGATGGTGAGGGAACACTACTAGGAAAAAGCCTATACACAGAATCTTAGCAGCAGCGCGGCTCAAAAAGGAGCGCTGCTGCTAATTAGTAGTAGCGCGTGTGCGGGAAACTCGTTGCTGATAAGTTTTTAGCAGTAGCGCGCTCGGTGTATATCGCGCTGCTACAAATATCGACCGGTGGTGTTCACCTAACTCCATTTAGCAGTAGCGCGGTGGCGCGAACCGCGCTACTGCTACGGATGTAGTAGCAGCGCGCTTTTTCTGAGATCACTGCCGCTAAATTTCAAATTGGCACACTTTTTTGTCCCTGTTAGCAGTAGCGCCGTCGCGCAAAGGGCGCTGCTGCTAATTCCTTAGCAGCAGCGCGTTTTAACTCCCGCGCTACTGCTAACCTGCACCAACCCACCACCTTTTCCCCACCCGTAGTCCCTCCCCTCCCCCTCCTCTCTTCCCTTCCCCCTACCTCCCCCACATGCTCCCACTCTCACTCTTCTTCTTCCTTAATACTTCTCCCCCATTACTCTCTCTCTTCTATCCACCTTTCTCTCTCTTCATTACTCCTACCTTGAAGGAAATATGCCCTAGAGGCAATAATAAAGTTATTATTTATTTCCTCATATCATGATAAATGTTTATTATTCATGCTAGAATTGTATTAACCGGAAACATGATACATGTGTGAATACATAGGCAAAACTATAGTCACTAGTATGCCTCTACTTGACTAGCTCATTAATCAAAGATGGTTATGTTTCCTAACCATAGACATGTGTTGTCATTTGATTAGTGGGATCACATCATTAGAAGAATGATGTGATTGACATGACCCATTCCGTTAGCCTAGCAGTTGATCGTTTAGTATACTGCTATTGCTTTGTTCATGACTTATACATGTTCCTGTAACTATGAGAATTATGCAACTCCCGTTTACCGGAGGAACACTTTGGGTACTACCAAACGTCACAACGTAACTGGGTGATTATAAAGGAGTACTACAGGTGTCTCCGAAGGTACATGTTGAGTTGGCGTATTTCGAGATTAGGTTTTGTCACTCCGATCGTCGGAGAAGTATCTCTGGGCCCTCTCGGTAATGCACATCATTATAAGCCTTGCAAGCAATGTGACCAATGAGTTGGTTACGGGATGATGCATTACAGAACGAGTAAAGAGACTTGCCGGTAACGAGATTGAACTAGGTATTGGATACCGACGATCAGATCTCGGGCAAGTAACATACCGATGACAAAGGGAACAACCTATGTTGTTATGCGGTTTGACCGATAAAGATCTTCGTAGAATATGTAGGAACCAATATGGGCATCCAGGTCCCACTATTGGTTATTGACCGAGAATGGTTCTAGGTCATGTCTACATAGTTCTCGAACCCGTAGGGTCCGCACGCTTAACGTTACGATGACAGTTTTATTATGAGTTTATAAGTTTTGATGTACCGAAGTTTGTTCGGAGTCCCAGATGTGATCACGGACATGACGAGGAGTCTCGAAATGGTCGATACATAAAGATCAATATATTGGAAGCCTATATTTGGACATCGGAATCATTCCGGGTGAAATCGGCATTTTACCGGAGTACCGGGAGGTTACCGGAACCCTCCGGGGGGTTATTGGGCCTACATGGGCCTCGAGGGAGAAGAGGGAAGGAGCCAGGAGGGCGCCGCGCGCCCCTCCCTTTCCTTCCTCTCTTCCTCCTCTTTCCCCCCTTCTCCTACTCCTACTTGGAAAGAAGGGAGTCCTACCCCCGGTGGGAGTAGGACTCCCCCCTTGGCGCGCCCTCCTTGGCCGGCTGCCTCCTCCCCCTGGCTCCTTTATATACGGGGGCGGGGGGCACCCCATAGACACACAAGTTGATCTACGGGTCGTTCCTTAGCCGTGTGCGGTGCCCCCTTCCACCATATTCCCCCTCGGTCATATCGTCGCGGAGTTTAGGCGAAGCCCTGCGCCGGTAGAGCATCATCATTGTCACCACGTCGTCGTGCTGACGGAACTCATCTCCGGAGCTTTGCTGTATCGGAGGCCGGAGATCGTCATCGAGCTGAACATGTGCTGAACTCAGAGGCCCCGTACGTTCGGTGCTTGGATCGGTCGGATCATGAAGACGTACGACTACATCAACCGCGTTGTGCTAACGCTTCCGCTTACGGTCTATGAGGGTGCGTGGACGAACACTCTCCCCTCTCGTTGCTATGCCATCACCATGATCTTGCATGTGTGTAGGAAAATTTTGAATTTACTACGTTCCCCAACAGTGGCATCCGAGCCAGGTTTTATGCGTTGATGTTATATGCACGAGTAGAACACAAGTGAGTTGTGGGCGATACAAGTCATACTGCTTACCAGCATGTCATACTTTGGTTCGGCGGTATTGTGAGATGAAGCGGCCCGGACCGACATTACGCGTACGCTTACGCGAGACTGGTTTCACCGTTACAAGCACTCATGCTTAAAGGTGGCTGGCGGGTGTCTGTCTCTCTCACTTTAGCTGAATCGAGTGTGGCTACGCCCGGTCCTTGCGAAGGTTAAAACAGCACCAACTTGACGAACTATCGTTGTGGTTTTTGATGCGTAGGTAAGAACGGTTCTTGCTAAGCCCGTAGCAGCCACGTAAAATTTGCAACAACAAAGTAGAGGACGTCTAACTTGTTTTTGCAGGGCATGTTGTGATGTGATATGGTCAAGACGTGATGCTATATTTTATTGTATGAGATGATCATGTTTTGTAACCGAAGTTATCGGCAACTGGCAGGAGCCATATGGTTGTCGCTTTATTGTATGAAATGCAAATGCCCTGTAATTGCTTTACTTTATCACTAAGCGGTAGCGATAGTCGTAGAAGCAATAGATGGCGTAACGACAACGATGCTATGATGGAGATCAAGGTGTCACGCCGGTGATGATGGTGATCACGACGGTGCTTCGAAGATGGAGATCACAAGCACAAGATGATGATGGCCATATCATATCACTTATATTGATTGCATGTGATGTTTATCCTTTATGCATCTTATCTTGCTTTGATTGACGGTAGCATTTTAAGATGATCTCTCACTTAATAAACAAGAAGTGTTCTCCCTGAGTATGCACCGTTGCGAAAGTTCTTCGTGCTGAGACACCACGTGATGATCGGGTGTGATAGGCTCTACGTTCAAATACAACGGGTGCAAAACAGTTGCACACGCGGAATACTCAGGTCATACTTGACGAGCCTAGCATATACAGATATGGCCTCGGAACACGAAGACCGAAAGGTCGAGCGTGAATCAATATAGTAGATATGATCAACATAGTGATGTTCACCATTGAAACTACTCCATCTCACGTGATGATCGGACATGGTTTAGTTGATTTGGATCACGTGATCACTTAGATGACTAGAGAGATGTCTGTCTAAGTGGGAGTTCTTAAGTAATATGATTAATTGAACTTAAATTTATCATGAACTTAGTACCTGATAGTATTTTGCTTGTTTATGTTTGTTTGTAGATAGATGGCTCGTGTTGTTGTTCCATTGAATTTTAATGCGTTCCTTGAGAAAGCAAAGTTGAAAGATGATGGTAGCAATTACACGGACTGGGTCCGTAACCTGAGGATTATCCTCATTGCTGCACAGAAAAGTTACGTCCTGGAAGCACCGCTGGGTGCCAGGCCTGCTGCTGATGCAACTGACAACGTTAAGAATGTCTGGCAGAGCAAAGCTGATGACTACTCGATAGTTCAGTGTGCCATGCTTTACGGCTTAGAACCGGGTCTTCAACGACGTTTTGAACGTCATGGAGCATATGAGATGTTACAGGAGTTGAAGTTAATATTTCAAGCAAATGCCCGGATTGATAGATGTGAAGTCTCCAATAAGTTCTATAGCTGCAAGATGGAGGAGAATAGTTCTGTCAGTGAACACATACTCAAAATGTCTGGGTATAATAATCACTTGATTCAACTGGGAGTTAATCTTCCTGATGATAGTGTCATTGACAGAATTGTCCAATCACTTCCACCAAGCTACAAGAGCTTCGTGATGAACTATAATATGCAAGGGATGAACAAGACTATTCCTGAGCTCTTCGCGATGCTAAAAGCCGCGGAGGTAGAAATCAAGAAGGAGCATCAAGTGTTAATGGTTAACAAGACCACCAGTTTCAAGAAAAAGGGCAAAGGAAAGAAGAAGGGGAACTTCAAAAAGAATGGCAAGCAAGTTGCTGCTCAAGAGAAGAAACCCAAGTCTGGACCTAAGCCTGAAACTGAGTGCTTCTACTGCAAGCAGACTAGACACTGGAAGCGGAACTGCCCCAAGTATTTGGCGGATAAGAAGGATGGCAAAGTGAACAAAGGTATATGTGATATACATGTTATTGATGTGTACCTTACTAATGCTCGCAGTAGCACCTGGGTATTGATACTGGTTCTGTTGCTAATATTTGCAACTCGAAATAGGGACTACGGATTAAGCGAAGATTGGCTAAGGACGAGGTGACGATGCGCGTGGGAAATGGTTCCAAAGTCGATGTGATCGCGGTCGGCACGCTACCTCTACATCTACCATCAAGATTAGTTTTAGACCTAAATAATTGTTATTTGGTGCCAGCGTTGAGCATGAACATTATATCTGGATCTTGTTTGATGTGAGACGGTTATTCGTTTAAATTAGAGAATAATGATTGTTCTATTTATATGAGTAATATCTTTTATGGTCATGCACCCTTGAAGAGTGGTCTATTTTTATTGAATCTCGATAGTAGTGATACACATATTCATAGTGTTGAAACCAAAAGATGCAGAGTTGATAACGATAGTGCAACTTATTTGTGGCACTGCCGTTTGGGTCATATCGGTGTAAAGCGTATGAAGAAACTCCATACTGATGGGCTTTTGGAATCACTTGATTATGAATCACTTGGTACTTGCAAACCGTGCCTTATGGGCAAGATGACTAAAATGCCGTTCTCCGGAACTATGGAGCGAGCAACTGATTTGTTGGAAATCATACATACTGATGTTTGTGGTCCAATGAATGTGGAGGCTCGCGGCGGGTATCGTTATTTTCTCACCTTCACAGATGACTTAAGCAGATATGGGTATATCTACTTAATGAAACACAAGTCTGAAACATTTGAAAAGTTCAAAGAATTTCAGAGTGAAGTGGAAAATCATCGTAACAAGAAATAAAGTTTCTACGATCTGATCGTGGAGGAGAATATTTGAGTTACGAGTTTGGTCTACACTTGAAACAATGTGGAATAGTTTCGCAACTCACGCCACCCGGAACACCACAACGAAATGGTGTGTCCGAACGCCGTAATCGTACTTTACTAGATATGGTGTGATCTATGATGTCTCTTACTGATTTACCGCTATCGTTTTGGGGTTATGCTTTAGAGAAGGCCGCATTCACGTTAAATAGGGCACCATCGAAATCCGTTGAGACGACGCCTTATGAACTGTGGTTTGGCAAGAAACCAAAGTTGTCGTTTCTTAAAGTTTGGGGCTGCGATGCTTATGTGAAGAAACTTCAACCAGATAAGCTCGAACCCAAATCGGAGAAATGTGTCTTCATAGGATACCCAAAAGAGACTATTGGGTACACCTTCTATCACAGATCTGAGGGCAAGATTTTCATTGCTAAAGTCGGATCCTTTCTAGAGAAGGAGTTTCTCTTGAAAGAAGTGAGTGGGAGGAAAGTAGAACTTGATGAAATAACTGTATCTACTCCCTTATGGGAAAGTAGTTCATCACAAGAACTGGTTCCTGTGACAACTACACCAATCAGTGAGGAAGCTAATGATATTGATCATGAAGCTTCAGATCAAGTTTCTACTGAACCTCGTAGGTCTACCAGAGTAAGATCCGCACCAGAGTGGTATGGTAATCCTATTCTGGAAGTCATGTTACTTGACCATGATGAACCTACGAACTATGAGGAAGCGATGATGAGCCCAGATTCCGCAAAATGGCTAGAGGCCATGAAATCTGAGATGGGGTCCATGTATGAAAACAAAGTATGGACTTTGGTTGACTTGCCCGATGATCGGCAAGCCATTGAGAATAAATGGATCTTTAAGAAGAAGACTGGCGTTGATGGTAATGTAACTGTCTATAAAGCTCGACTTGTTGCGAAAGGTTTTCGATAAGTTCAAGGAGTTGACTACGATGAGACTTTCTCACCCGTAGCGATGCTTAAGTCTGTCCGAATCATGTTAGCTATTGCTGCATTTCATAATTATGAAATTTGGCAAATGGATGTCAAAACTGCATTCTTGAATGGATTTCTGGAAGAAGAGTTGTATATGATGCAACCAGAAGGTTTTGTTGATCCAAAAGGTGCTAACAAAGTGTGCAAGCTCCAGCGATCCATTTATGGACTGGTGCAAGCATCTCGGAGTTGGAATAAATGTTTTGATAGTGTGATCAAAGCATATGGTTTTATACAGACTTTTGGAGAAGCCTGTATTTACAAGAAAGTGAGTGGGAGCTCTGTAGCATTTCTGATATTATATGTAGATGACATATTATTAATTGGAAATGATATAGAATTTCTGGATAGCATAAAGGGATACTTGAATAAAAGTTTTTCAATGAAAGACCTCGGTGAAGCTGCTTACATATTGGGCGTCAAGATCTATAGAGATAGATCAAGACGCTTAATAGGACTTTCACAAAGCACATACCTTGACAAAATTTTGAAAAAGTTCGAAATGGATCAGGCAAAGAAAGGATTCTTGCCTGTGCTACAAGGTGTGAAGTTGAGTCAAACTCAATGCCCGACCACAGCAGAAGATAGAGAAAAAATGAAAGATGTTCCCTATGCTTCAGCCATAGGCTCTATCATGTATGAAATGCTGTGTACCAGACCTAACGTATGCTTAGCAATAAGCTTGGCAGGAAGGTACCAAAGTAATCCAGGAGTGGATCACTGGACAACGGTCAAGAACATCCTGAAATACCTGAAAAGGACTAAGGATATGTTTCTCCTATATGGAGGTGACAAAGAGCTAGTCGTAAATGGTTACGTCGATGCAAGCTTTGACACTGATCCGGACGATTCTAAATCGCAAACTGGATACGTGTTTTTATTAAACGGTGGAGCTGTAAGTTGGTGCATTTCTAAACAAAGCGTCGTGGCGGGATCTACATGTGAAGCGGAGTACATAGCTGCTTCTGAAGCAGCAAATGAAGGAGTCTGGATGAAGGAGTTCATTTCCGATCTAGGTGTCATACCTACTGCATCGGGACCAATGAAGATCTTCTGTGACAATACTGGTGCAATTGCCTTGGCAAAGGAATCCAGATTTCACAAGAGGACCAAGCACATCAAGAGACGTTTCAATTCCATTCGGGACCAAGTCCAAGTGGGAGACATAGAGATTTGCAAGATACATACGGATCTGAATGTTGCAGACCCGTTGACTAAGCCTCTCTCACGAGCAAAACATGATCAGCACCAAGACTCCATGGGTGTTAGAATCATTACTATGTAATCTAGCTTATTGACTCTAGTGCAAGTGGGAGACTGAAGGAAATATGCCCTAGAGGCAATAATAAAGTTATTATTTATTTCCTCATATCATGATAAATGTTTATTATTCATGCTAGAATTATATTAACCGGAAACATGATACATGTGTGAATACATAGACAAAACTATAGTCACTAGTATGCCTCTACTTGACTAGCTCATTAATCAAAGATGGTTATGTTTCCTAACCATAGACATGTGTTGTCATTTGATTAGTGGGATCACATCATTAGAAGAATGATGTGATTGACATGACCCATTCCGTTAGCCTAGCACTTGATCGTTTAGTATACTGCTATTGCTTTGTTCATGACTTATACATGTTCCTGTAACTATGAGAATTATGCAACTCCCGTTTACCGGAGGAACACTTTGGGTACTACCAAACGTCACAACGTAACTGGGTGATTATAAAGGAGTACTACAGGTGTCTCCGAAGGTACATGTTGAGTTGGCGTATTTCGAGATTACGTTTTGTCACTCCGATCGTCGAAGAAGTATCTCTGGGCCCTCTCGGTAATGCACATCATTATAAGCCTTGCAAGCAATGTGGCCAATGAGTTGGTTACGGGATGATGCATTACAGAACAAGTAAAGAGACTTGCCGGTAACGAGATTGAACTAGGTATTGGATACCGACGATCAGATCTCGGGCAAGTAACATACCGATGACAAAGGGAACAACGTATGTTGTTATGCGGTTTGACCGATAAAGATCTTCGTAGAATATGTAGGAACCAATATGGGCATCCAGGTCCCGCTATTGGTTATTGACCGAGAATGGTTCTAGGTCATGTCTACATAGTTCTCGAACCCGTAGGGTCCGCACGCTTAACGTTACAATGACAGTTTTATTATGAGTTTATAAGTTTTGATGTACCGAAGTTTGTTCGGAGTCCCGGATGTGATCACGGACATGACGAGGAGTCTCGAAATGGTCGAAACATAAAGATCGATATATTGGAAGCCTATATTTGGACATCGGAATCATTCCGGGTGAAATCGGCATTTTACCGGAGTACCGGGAGGTTACCGGAACCCCCCGGGGGGTTATTGGGCCTACATGGGCCTCGAGGGAGAAGAGGGAAGGAGCCAGGAGGGGGCCGCGCGCCCCTCCCTTTCTTAGTCCGAATAGGACAAGGGAAGGGGGCGGCGCCCCCCCTTTCCTTCCTCTCTTCCTCCTCTTTCCCCCCTTCTCCTACTCCTACTTGGAAAGAAGGGAGTCCTACTCCGGACCCCCCCCTTGGCGCGCCCTCCTTGGCCGGTTGCCTCCTCCCCCTGGCTCCTTTATATACGGGGGCGGGGGGCACCCCATAGACACACAAGTTGATCTACGGATCGTTCCTTAGCCGTGTGCGGTGCCCCCTTCCACCATATTCCACCTCGGTCATATCGTCGCGGAGTTTAGGCGAAGCCCTGCACCGGTAGAGCATCATCATCGTCACCACGCCGTCGTGCTGACGGCACTCATCTCCGGAGCTTTTCTGGATCGGAGGCCGGAGATCGTCATCGAGCTGAACGTGTGCTGAACTCGGAGACCCCGTACGTTCGGTGCTTGGATCGGTCGGATCGTGAAGACGTACGACTACATCAACCACGTTGTGCTAACGCTTCCGCTTACGATCTACGAGGTTACGTGGACGAACACTCTCCCCTCTCGTTGCTATGCCATCACCATGATCTTGCGTGTGCGTAGGAAAATTTTGAAATTACTATGTTCCCCAACATACCTAACTACACAACCTCCATTAATGCATCTCCTTTCTCTTTTTCCTTTCCCCTCCACTAGTTGAAGTTGTCTCCTCCCAAATTAGGTAGCTAGGTAGATGTAGGATTTAGTTAAGTGACCTATTTGCCCCCTAACTAGATCTATCTTTGTCAAGAAGAGCTTTGTGCACTTTTGATCTCCCTACAACATCATCTCCACCGTGTGCTCGATCTCGATCGAGATAGAGGTGATGAAAATTTCATGCTTTTGCAAAATGGAAATATGTTTATGTGTGTGTGATATGTTTGTGGAAATTGTGTGTGTGGCATGAGTTGATGCCAAATTGTGCTTTTGAGTTGCCTATGTTTTGCCGAAATGTCGATTTATTTCCGTTTCGGCGAATTCTGGGCAAACTCTAGATCCATATATGTCCTATTTTTAGGGAAGGTCATGCCAAATTTTTGTATGACTTTGATGCATGCATGCATTTTTATAATCAATTTGTTTATTATTACCATGCAGAGTTGACGATAGTCAGTGGAACGATGGTGGACAGGTGGTTGCGGTCGGCGGTGCAGGACATGAAAGAAAATAACCGGACAGAGGTTTTATGTCCGTGTCGAAAATGCAAAGGAATAGTATGGCTCGACCCCCATGACGATGGTCGTGTCGAAGCGCACCTGCTCATGACTGGTTTCATGGATGGCTATACTCGGTGGATAATTGAAGATGAGGATGACGATGTTAAGGATGCCGACAGGGCAGGCAATGATGACACGGGGCAAGACAAAGAGATGATCGATAATGGCGGTGGGGAAGAGGCCGGACATGGCGTAGGAGAAGGGGCCAGACATGGCGGCGGAGAAAACGACATGGACTCCACGCAGCAGAGTTCGTCGGTACTAAGTTCAATCGTGCGGGACCCTCATGTTCAAGCATTGCTTCGCAAGGAGACGAGTACTGAGAGAGCTGCTTCTAGAGAGGAGGCTAAGCTCGAGCAACTGGTGGTAGACTCGAACACTCCATTGTATGATGGTTGCAATCCTGAGGTGACCCGCTTGAGTTTCACGCTCCAACTCCTGAAGACGAAGGCTAAAAACAAATGGACCGACACTAGCCTCGATGAGCATCTCAAGTACCTAAAGGATGTTCTTCCCGCTGGTAATCTATGTCCTACTAGTGTTGATGAGGCCAAGAAGATCGTGTGCCCTCTTGATCTGCCACACGTTAGATACCATGCATGCATCAATGATTGCATAATTTATTGGAAGGAGCACGCGGAAAAAACAAGCTGTCCGGTGTGCAATGCTTCTCGATACAAGAAGGCCGGGAAGAAATGTCCCCAGAAAGTTGTATGGTACTTACCAATCACTCCCCGTCTCTAGAGGTATTTTGTAGATCCCAAGGAAGCAAAGCTAATGGGCTAGCATGCGGAAAGGAAGAAGCCCGACGATGGAGATGATTCGAAGCTGAGACGCGTGAAGGATGGAAGCCAGTGGAGAGCGTTGAACAGCTTCTATCGGTATTTTGAATGTGATGCAAGGAACATCGTGCTCGGCGCGTGTACCGATGGCATGAATCCGTTTGGCAACCAGAACACCAACCATAGCACATGGCCCGTGTTTGTATGGATGTACAACCTCCCCCCTGGTTGTGCATGAAATCGAAGTACACTCACATGAGCATGCTTATTCAAGGGCCGAAACAACCAGGAAATAATATTAATTTGTATCTGGGGCTACTTCAAGAGGACTTAGACACGTTATGGAAAACACCGGCCAAGACATGGGACGCCAGCAAAGGTGAGTATTTCAATATGAGAGCCGCGCTGATCACGACAGTGCAGGACTATCTCGGTTACGGATATGTGGCAGGCCAGGTGTGCCATGGATATTGCGAATGGACGCGGTGCATGGATGATACGACGTCTCAGCAGCTAACGTCAAGGAAAGATGGCGGGTCTGGGAAAATCGTGTACATGGGGCATCGAAGATGGCTTGAACAGGACGACCCGTGGAGAAACCGTGGAGATCTATTCAATGGTCACGCTGAGCATCGAGGACCTCCACGTAAGCGGAGCGGTGCCGAAATCGATGAGCTGTTGAAAAACTGGAAGGAGCGCCCCGCGTCGGGAAAGACGATGAGAAAGGCGCCGGAGCCGCTGCTGAAGGTATGGAAGACGAGGTCTGTGTTCTGGGACTTGGAGTACTGGCACAAACTCGATACACCTCATTGCCTTGATCAAATGCATATCTGTAAGAATGTCCTTGAGAGCTTGCTCGCAACACTGATGAACATGCCGGATAAGACCAAGGATGGGCCAAAGGCAAGAAAAGACTTGCAAGATTTGAAATCAGGGAAGATCTGCACATGTCGCCCCGTAAAATGTCAGACGAGACAGAGACGGAGACAGAGGCACGGGAGAAGAAGGGCAAGAAAATAAAGAAAGAGGATTATTGCCCCCCTTCTTGCTTCACTTAAGTCAGGCTGAGATCAATCAATTCTTTAAGTGCCTTACCGGAGTCAAAGTTAGTTCCGGTTACTGTGGCAAGATAAGCAGATATCTAGACAAGGACAAGAAAAGGTTCAGCGGGATGAAGTCTCATGACTGTCATGTGATGATGACGCAGATACTACCTGTTGCCCTTAGAGAGATAATGGACAAGCACGTCCGTGACACGCTTATTGGTCTCTGCAACTTTTTTGACGTCATCTCTCGAAAGTTGATCAGTGTGAAGCAGCTCCAAAGGCTACAGGAAGAGATTGTTGTGATACTGAATGAGCTTGAGATGTACTTCCCGCCCGCGTTCTTTGACGTGATGGTGCATCTGTGTGTCCATATTGTGGATGACATAATAGACCTGGGGCCGTCATTCCTACACAACATGATGCCGTTTGAGAGGATGAATGGGATCATCAAAGGATTCATTCGTAACATGTCCCGTCCGGATGGAAGCATCGTCCAGGGCTATTTGGCACAAGAGTGCATCTCTTTCTGTGAGAATTTTCTATATGGCGCAGACCAGCCGCCTGGTGTTAGTGTTGGTTTGCCCGTTAACAAGCATGATGGGAGGCTCGAAGGAGATGGTCACTGCAACGGTCGCAGGGAACTGCACGTGGCATACTCAGATTGACGCAGCGACTTTGACAGAGCAAACTTGGTAGTGCTACAACACCTAGACGAGGTAGATCCTTTCGTTGCATTGTACAAAGAAATTATTGCAAAGAAGTATCGCGACCGGGGGGTATGCAGGACGGACGCCGAAGTTACTAGAGAGCACAACTCCACTTTCCTGCATTGGTTCAAAGAGCATATTATTGCTAATCCCCCGGAGGAGGGCTCTCAGGACGGATTGCTCATATACGCCTTAGCACATGGCCCCTCGCCCAACCTCGTAACCTATCAGGCATATGATATCAACGGATACACGTTCTACACGAAGGCCAAAGATATGGACAGTGATGATCAGAACTCAGGGGTGACGATGGAATGCATGACCGGCAGCGACAACGGCGCAACTGAATGATTTTATGGAAGGGTTGAGGAGATCTGGGAGCTTGACTACTCTAGACTGAACAACACGATGATGTTCCGTGTCAGCTGGGCTAAGAATGTCGAAAGAGAAAGCCGGATTTTCACTACCATGAATATACCCGACGCCAAGAGCGCTACCGTGAACGCTATCGCAAAAAACAAGCCATGGGTACACGCTAAGCACGTGACACAATGCTTCTTCATAACTGACCCGCGCAATCCCAGCCGTGTTGTCGTGAGGAGAGGCAAAAGGAACATCATTGGAATGGATGGATTCGCCAACGAGGAAGACTATGATCAGTACGGCAACCCAATGAGGGAAGATGATGATGATGATGAAGTATACGTCAAAAGAAGAATCAATACTACATTACCTAAGAAAAATCATACTCCATGGAAAAGGCAAAGTCACAATGAGGGGCTCAATTATTCTTCGACGAACAAGAAGGGAAAGAAGCAGACTCAAAAACGAAAACGTCAGCACTGAGGAAACGTATGTTATCGGTCAAATGATGTAATATATATATGTTCCTATTTTGTATACACACTTAGCCATTATTATGCATGGGTCCAATGATGTGTAATATATATGTTCCTATTTTGCATACATATTTAACCGTCAAATGATGCAATATATATTGCCCTCCCTTCGTTCACTGCCCTCGGGAAATAAAAGTGGGATAAAATAAAGGAAAAGAAAAAGGAAAACTGGTAGTAGCGAAGGTAGTAGCGGCGCGTTTTGCCTAAACCGCTACAGCTACTGTAGTTAGTAGTAGCGAATTTCGTATAAAGCGCTACAGCTACTGAAGGTAGTAGCAGCGCGTTTTGTCCAAATGCGCTACTGCTACGTCCACTTAACCCAAAATTCTCACTCGCCCTGCTTCATCCCGCCTTTTCCCCCAAATCCCCACTCTCTCTTCCCCCGTCGCACCGCCGCGCCCGACCCGGCCCCGGCGCTCACCCCCGACTCCGGCGCCGGCGCTAGCCCCCGACCCCGGCGCTCGCCCCCGACCCCGCCCCCGGCGCTCGCCTCTGACCCA
>NC_041387.1:535016447-535028886 GCF_002162155.2 Triticum dicoccoides | reverse complement strand
CTCGCCCGCGACCCCGGCGCGCTCGCCCCCGACCCCGGCGCGCTCGCCCCCGACCCCGGCGCGCTCGCCCCTGACCCGTCGGCGCTCGCCTCCCTCCTCTCCCGTCCCGGCCGTCATCGGGCCTGCCTCCTCGCCCCTGCACCCTCTGTAAACCCCCCTCTCTCTGCTAGGGTTCTTCGGTTAATTTACTTAGGTTTTAGTTAGAGCAGTATGTTAATTAGGTTATCTATTTAGTTATGAATTTAGCTAGGTTTCAAAATTAGCTGAATTTATATGCAAATTTGAACTGGACATGTGATATGTGCATATGTCATGTTTTGGACATGTGATGTTTGGAAAATGATCCGAGTGGCCTATGTTACACCGGAATGTTGGTTCATTTCCGTTCCGGTGAATTTCAGGCGCTCGATATGTCCATTTTTTAGCAAAGGTCATGCCAAAATTTCCCGTGAATAAAGGCATGATTTGTGCTACATAGTTGGCATATCGAGTGCTGGCACATAGATTTCTTTTTATGTCATTTCTCATTTATTCATACTTTTAGAAATAAATGAGGACACTTAATCATAGGAAACATGTCGAACAACGAAGAAACTGGGCCTTCTGACCAAGATGCAGACGAGATGGATTATGAGGGTGAACAAGAGTACCTCGACTATTTGACTGCTAAGCAAGGTTTGCAGGTCGGCCTCGATTATGGTACTGACGCCGACATCGACACCGACGGCGCCGGCACCGATGGCGGCACCGAGACCGACGGGGAAGGTACCGGCGGGGAAGGTACCGGCCCCGATGCCGCTACCGAAAAGAGGAAGCATAAGAAGCAGAGGATAGGAAAACCTAACAAACTAGGGATTGGACGACTTGTGATCACAAAGATGGCACCTCGCAAGTTTGAGCCGTTAGAGCCGGAAGAACCTCGCAAGTGCTATGGGAACCAAGTAGGATGCATCCTACGGGAATGCGTGAGCATCAACGACGATGACTTAAGGAGTAAAGAACATTTGACGCAGTTGCTCCTAACGAAGTTGCACAAGAGATTCAAGTTCCCCGACTGGGATGATAACATAGAACAACCGTGGGATGATCCGAAGATGAAAAAGATTAAGAATCACGCCATGGGCATGTTCAGCAATGATTTGGCCTCCTGGAAAGGGAGGGTGAAACGAGCTATTGAGGCTGATGAACCCCTGTCCAAGATTCTGGAGGAAAATCCGACACTTATGGAAGAGGAGTTCGAAAAGTTCAAGGACACTTGCGCTACCGAGGCAGCCAAGGCTAAGGCTGCGAAATTCAAGAGCCTTCAGCAAAGGAACACGGGGAAGCATCGCCTCGAAAGTCGTGGCTACCTCGGTAAAAGGCCCATATGGGATAAGGAGGATGCGGAACGTGAAGCCGCGGGTCTCCCAGACCCCTTCGCGAAGTTCACCAACCCCTTGGAGCATGACTTCATCAGGGCCCGCTACAAGTGGGACAAGGAGAAAAAGGTTTTTTACACGGACAAGATGACGAGGAAATTGATTAGACTACTAGAGAAGCAACACCAGCTTGCAGCCGAAAGCCCTACTTCTCCGATGAGGCCCAAGTGGGACACCCCTCTCAACCGGGCCTTGAACGAACTTAAGGGACTCCCTTTGGACCAGCGGCCGCAATATGGTCGTGTGCACGGCGCTGGAGACGGCGCCACGTGGAAGGTGTTTTACAACGAGGGCCCGGAGGCCAAGAAGCAGAAAAAGAAGTTTAGTCAGGCGGACATCGACGCGAAGGTGAAGCTTGCGATCGAGGAAAAAGCAGCTGAGGACGCGAAAAAAGAAGCCGAGGACAAATATGAGTTGCTACAGCAGGCAGTCAATGCAGCTGTAACTGCCTGCAGAAATGATTTCGCTACTAACTTGGTTCCATTTATCATCAACTGGGCGAAGGAAAATCCAGACAAGACGGTACATGATTTCCCGTTGCCCAGTTTCGTCGGGAGCAACTCGATGAACAACAACACCATCGCACCATCACATGCTCACGCAACCGGGCCTCCTCTCGCCGCCGCTCCCGCTCATAGCAGCCCGTCCTCAGTCTCAGGCGCGCTAGGTGGGCCTTCGTCTTTGGCTGAGCTCGACGCCGTCACGGTAATTACATGTCGCACCAACATATATATATATATAATATTCCATTTTTGTTGCCTTTCGGTTGTTTTACGCCACAGACATATGTGTTTGCAGGCGAAAGAAACCCCGTGCACCATACTCTACTTGATCAAAGGCCAGAAGGTGGACGTGGTAAAGGGGATGATAATGGACCCCTCTCAACGCACGTTCCACAACCAGCCGATCCCCGCTGGGCACTTCAGGGTTAGCTTGACTAGTGTGAAATCGGGGCATGAGGATTTGCCTCCTCCAGTACAGCATGTGGGAGCGGACGACGAGACCCCGTCGCGTATTGGAAGCTGCAAGAATTGGGTGCTGCTATGGCCGAAGAATCTTATTCGTCTGGAGCCGACGGAGAGCACACCAATAAATACCACACATCAACAAGCATGTGCGGAGATCACCACCCCGCCTACGCAATTACCAGCTCTTGTAGTGCCGGGTGAGAGCGGCGGACGACATGATGAAGGGGGTGCAATAGTACTGGCTGATGTAATTTCTCCTGTAGAATAGAGAATGGATGATGAGACGGAGGTCGACCCTATGGATTACCTCAATACAAACGCGTATGACTGTGACATAGATATGATGAGTCAACCATATGACGAATCGGGCTATCAGCTTGCTAATGAGGATATGGATGATATGCCCGGGCAGGGTCGTACCATGGATTGCAAAAAGTCTCTCTTCATGAAATCCTCACAGGACACGCCTGAAGATGCCGCCTCAACACAGACTCAACTAGCCGGGTGCGAGGGTCGTACAATACTTAGCCCGGGAACACTGGGGCAGGGGTTAAGGAAGGGTCTGGAAGGTGTGCCCAAGAAAAAGGAGAGGAAGAGATCGGGGAAGGTAACTGCCTCCAAACAAGCCAGAGCACATAGCAGCCAGACGATGCATTCTGAAGAGCGTGTACCAGTGAAAGGTGCGGTCATGTTCCATCTCACGGGCGAGCCGATGCTACCGCCGAAACCGCTGGAGGCACTATCAGGGGATCTCAGGAGACTGCACGACCATGTGTTGTCGACTGAGAAAAACCTACTAGCCTCAAAGGATCCAGGATATCCGACATACGCGGCTCGTGTGCCTGAGGGGAAGTGCTACGTCGACACACGGCCCGCGGAGGTGTTCTTCCCATGGTTTGACCATATCTTTGAGATGTTTCTAACAAGGCGGCTTGATTTTACTATCGTCCGCCTTTTTGCGCTAGATATGAGCTCCATCATGAAGAGTGAAGAAGTCTCGCAAATCTGTGTGGCGGATCCGTACTACATGCACGAGTCTTTCTTGAGTCTCGGCGACTTTGAGCGTGAAACTGCTAGGGAGTACCTCCAAAACTTCATGGTACAGAATAAGGACCGGGAAATTGTTCTCGTGCCTTATCATCCAAAGTAAGTCAGTTCCGGACAACCCTTTCGTACATTTCAATCATTCCTTCTCTCTCATATGGGGAATAATTTGAGGTGTCTTTTCCCCGCAGCAACGGGCGTGCCGTCCTTATCGTTCTTTACCCGCAAGTCTCCCACGCCGTGTATTTTGACCCTTCCAGAGACTACGAGAAAAAAGACTACACCCACATAATGAATATTCTAGATGATGCTCTCCAAGGCTTCAGCTTTAGAGGTGGCCACGTGCAGATCAAGAAACAAAGGAACAAGAAGATGGGTTTCGCGCATAAAACTAACTTCTCCTGCATCCATGTCCCAAAACCAAGCAAGAAGGATGGATTCTACATCGTCCATCTCATGATTCAGTTCAACAGGATCACCAAAAGCTTCGCATTAACAACAGAAATGATGATCATATCCACAAGTGGCTAGAATCTCATGGAGAAGCGGATTATAAACTTAGAGATGACTTCTTTCGCATCCAAAGCGACATTGCGACGATCATCATGAAAGAAGTCGTCGATGAGAAGGGGATGTTCCACCACGGCACTATATCGCGAGCTGACGTCCGAACTCGCATAGGCATGCAACGTCTAGACGTCACGCCGTTCAAGAAGTTAGGGTTCGTCCTCGATGATATGGAAGGATGGAACTTCTAGTGATTTATGATGCCGATGATGATGATATGTTTGGTTGAACATGTATACTTTTTGTAGCGATGAAACTTTGTGATGTCCACGGTCCCTGCCGAACTTGCATAACGCTACTTTGTTAGTTTGCGTACGATGACCTGCGTACCTCTAGTTAATTAATTTGCGTATTGTATGTTGCATCTAGTTGCTAACACTTTCTTTTTCGGTGTTGCTCTAGTATATTTTGTTGCATATATATGATTGTACATCCTCTTCATGAACATGCATCTCTAACAGGTACCTAGTTTCTTGATGGCGAGATGGAATTGCTATGTCGTGTACAAAGGGAAGGTTCCGGGGGTGTACAACGAGTGGCATGAGTGTCAGGCGCAAGTGAAAGGGTTCACGGGCGCCAGTCATAAGGCTTCAAAAGCAGACAAGAAGGAGAAGCTAGTTACTTGAGGTTCACGCTAGCGCGAGAGAGGACTCGTAACCGCCACCTCATGTACTGCATAGTTCCGCTCTCACTCATAGTGATAGCACTTCTTGCATATACCTTTGTTTAGATGGATGACGTTGTTGTAGTTGCAAGTATTCGAGACTTGCATGTATCGCTATTTTCGAGATGATGACAAGATATCACTTTGTGTTGGATGATGATTATGATGAGACTATTTGTATGTACATGCTATGATTACATTTGTGGTCTCGCAGGCATTTGTATGTGTATCATGATGACATTTCTATGTGCTAAAGATTCTTCTATAAAGCCTATTCGAATACAAAACAAATATGCAAAAAAACTACTTAAATTAGCAGTAGCGAGTGTATAAAAGTTAGCAGCAGCGCCGCGATAGCAGTAGCGCGTCCAGGCAAAGCGCGCTATAGCTACTAGCAGTAGCGAGCTTCCGCTAACAGCGCTGCTGCTACACTTGTGTAGTAGTAGCGCCGGTGAGCACGCGCTACTGCTATGTGTTAGCTGTAGCGCCTTATTAGTAGCGCCTATCTCCACGCTACTGATACATCTAAAACCCGCGCTGCTGCTAGCCTTTTCCCTAGTAGTGGAAAGGGAGGTTGGAGAAGGCGGACGCGGGGTTGGAGGCTAGGGTTCGCCCGACGCCGCTCGCGAGAGCGAGGCGGGTTGTTTTTTTGAGTCTACGGGCTCATCTTATTATCTCACCTTACCATGACCTTTGAGGTTTGCAACAAGGAACCGCATATTCTTTTTCGCCGACTTCTTCCAGCTCTGGTAGGCGATTACTCTGTCGCTGCGTCAACAACACTACCTTATCTTTGGTTGTCTTTCACAGATCCAGATGCGGCATCGAGCATTGCTCTCGGCGCACCGGCGACGAGTGCAGAGGGAAGACAAAGTCGACATACACAAGGACATGTGTGTTATTTTCTGCTTTTTATAAGGATGGTTTGTAAAGGTTGGACAATTATAATATATAGCCATGGCCTTTTTGTTGGGAAAAAAGATATCAAGTCGTCTGAAAATGCACTATATTTAGCTTATATTAAAATTGGAGTTTCAAACGTACAATTTGGTATTTTTGGCAGTTATCATAGTGTAAAGCCTAATTTAGGAATTTTATTGTGGTTAAATAGAAAACTAATATTAAATCAATTTACTAAAGGTTTTTCCTGTACTTAATGAGGTTACAACCCCTGCTAAAAAGTACTCCCTCCTTAAATAAATATAAGAGCGTTTTGATCACTACTTTAATGATCTAAACACTCTTATATTTCTTTACAGAGGGAGTACCTTCATTCCACAATTATAATCGGAGAAGAAAGAAAATACAAGCACTAGCCTTACTAATAGGTAAAATAAACTATAGCTAGTAAAAAAGGTAAAAATAAAATAGCTCGCCAGTCACCTTAATCTAGTACTGTACCAAAAAATTACAGTGTTACACAACTGTACGGTTGCTCTATATACAGCTAATAAAGAAGACAGTGATGTTTAGCACCACAGAGCGGGTCAAAGTAATTTTGTAACAATGACATATTGACATCTCTGGTTTGTCACGCACACAAAAAACCAAATCAATAAAAAACAAAACCTAGCGGCTGGAATTATAGGCGCCTCTCCTTTTTATCCGGTGCGGCCTGGATAATTGGGCACATCATCACACTATTCTACACCTCCAAAACGGAAACAAAACAAATCTCTCTCGTTGCCCACACCACACCAAACCAGACCCAGAAAGAAATCAAGACGGGAGCAGAGCAAGCGAGGGGAATAAAGCAGAGGAGGGAGGGGGAGACAAGACCAGAGAGAGAGAGGTAGCCAAGAACGCCATGGCCTCCGCTGCTTGCTAGCTAGCCAGCCAGTAGTATATAAGGAGCGGCACCGCCTGTGCGACCCGGCCCCGTATCCCAAGTCAGTCGTCTCATGCTCCGGTCCACGCACCCGCTCAGCCCCAGCAGCAGCAGCTCGGCCCCGGCGTCCAGCTCCGGCGAGACGATGGTGGGGGGCGCGCCGAGCGGGGCGAAGCTGCTGCAGATCCTGAACGTGCGCGTGGTGGGCACCGGCGAGCGCGTGGTGGTGCTGTCGCACGGCTTCGGCACGGACCAGTCGGCGTGGAGCCGCGTGCTGCCGTACCTCATCCGTGAGCACCGCGTGGTGCTCTACGACCTCGTCTGCGCCGGCAGCGTCAACCCGGACCACTTCGACTTCCGCCGCTACAACAACCTGGACGCCTACGTGGACGACCTCCTCTCCATCCTCGACGCGCTCCGCATCCCGCGCTGCGCCTTCGTCGGCCACTCCGTCTCCGCCATGATCGGCATCCTCGCCTCCATCCGCCGCCCCGACCTCTTCGCCAAGCTCGTCCTCATCGGCGCCTCGCCTAGGTGGGTGGCCCCGTAACTCACAGTACACCGCCGATCGAAAGATCGATAGGTCAATTATAGTCTTTCCTTTCCTTGCACGCGACGCGCGGCGAACTAACTGACCGGAGTAATCAATCAATCGATCGATCGATCGATCTTCGAGCAGGTTCTTGAACGACAGCGACTACCACGGCGGGTTCGAGCTGGAGGAGATCCAGCAGGTGTTCCAGGCGATGTCGGCCAACTACGAGGCGTGGGCCAAGGGGTACGCGCCGCTGGCGGTGGGCGCGGACGTGCCGGCGGCGGTGCAGGAGTTCAGCCGGACGCTGTTCAACATGCGGCCGGACATCTCGCTCCACGTCTGCCAGAGCGTGTTCAAGACGGACCTCCGCGGCGTGCTGGGCATGGTGCAGGCGCCGTGCGTGGTGGTGCAGACCACCCGCGACGTCTCCGTGCCGGCCAACGTGGCGGCGTACCTCAGGGCCCACCTCGGCGGGCGCACCACCATCGAGCCCCTGCCGACGGAGGGCCACCTCCCCCACCTCAGCGCCCCCAGCCTCCTCGCCCAGGTGCTCCGCCGCGCGCTCGCCCGGTTCTAGCACGAGAAAAAAGTGAGAGAGAAGAAATTACTGCAGCTGCCTGCTGGTTTCACCGACCCGCGCGTACGTACGGGGTCTACCCCGTATTTCTTCTCTGTATTTTTACCGCATCCGCATGAATTTTTACTTGCCTCATAGACTCGGAAGAAAATGCCAGGAGTGTGTCCTGTAGCACGTATGAGCACTCGAAATATTTCTCGAGGCGTACGAGTACTCATCAGTTTTCATCTCTATCTTTTCGTTGAGAAGAAAAGTTTGTCTTTTCACTGCGTTTGCACTAGCACCGGCGACGTCTCATGAATGGACTGGCGGGTGGGCCTGCTTGGCGCCACGTGGCGGTGACAGGGGCCCGCACCGAGAGTTCGAGACTGTACACGAGTTTTGGCTCCTTCCTCTTCTTGTCCTGCCCCTGTGGCCCTGTCCATCCGTGACAGCGGCCCGCAGCCGCGCTGCCGCAGTGGTTTTAAGTGGTAATTTTGCCTGTGCTAAACACTAGTATCCCATAATCATCACCCATGCCATCATTTGTGTACTGTGCATCAGCATAATCGCGTTTGGATACGTGTGACCCCACCGCCAAAAGAAAAAAAGAAGTACAATTGCATTTGGATAAGTCCTGGAGAAGGACGGAGCTGCCATACTCCTATGGCTGAGTATAACCCATGGCAGTTGGTTGTCCACGTCGTGCATGGCCCATCTTATCACCATGGACATGGAGTATCGTGTAGCGCGGATAACGAAGTTGACCTAGCTTGCCATCTGGAGTAGGAGCCGAGCCTAGAGGAAAAAGAAGAAGGCCCGGCCAGCGTACGCGTACCGAACTGGCCCCGGTGCGGCGCACCCGGTGGTGACTCGTACGCGATCATCTTGTCATGTACTCAGGCGTGACAAGACAGTCACAGGCAGCGGCGTGTCGCACTGCTCCACTGCACCTACTACTTTATTAGGTTTATTAGGGTATGTACTCTTTACTCTAATTAAGAAGAAGATAATCAACCCTGTCCTTACACGAGCTGTTTTGTTTATTTCTCTCTAAAAAAAAGCTGTTCTGTTTATTGGGGATGCTTAGCTTAGCCGTGGATTTATTTGTGAGTGTGAGAGAGTGGGCGTGGGTGTGGGGGGCCACGGGAGCAAACGTGATGATCGGCGTGATGCTTAGCTTTTGATATGGTAGGTGCGCTGTTGCTAGCTCAAGTCCAACCACAACCACAACCCCAACTCACCCGGTGCTAGTAATATCTATCTAATCTAACTCGCTTGCATTGGCCGGGTGGGCATCAATCAAGCATTAACAATGGTAACTAGCCGTCGTCGTCGTCATCGCCCGCATTTGCTCTTGCATATTCTTTTGAATTCATTTTCTTTTTTTGGGTCCGCCAACTAGTAGTACAGTACTAATCAAAGTCGTCTTAGCAACCAGCAGCCTTCCTTCATGCTTACGCAGGAACCAGCCCTGCGGCGCCCGTGATTCCTTTCCTTGCGATTTCGGCGAACGCCAAAGCCTATAGATCCCGAACCGTTCGCGCCAAAACGCTCGCGTATTTCTTTTCTCAACAAGAATAGCGGTGGAGAGCGCAGGCGGAGGGGAGATTCCGTGGTGATTTGGGTGGGGACGAGGAGCGATTTTGTGCCTGCGCGGTGAGGTTCGTCTTTTCAGGCGGGTCCCGGGCTCGTTCTGGTACCGGAGGAATCGGGGACGCGATAAGGCGAGGGCCCAGCGCCCGGCCCGAATGCTAATGCCATCCCGTATTGCTCGCCATGGCGGCGTCAGGCCAACTCCACTACTCGACTCATTTTCTCCGGCCCCGTCCGTTTAAGGTAAAACGGATAAACCGTGCGGCCCAGCGCGCGGTGATCCGAATTCATCTTGTCCTTTTATGTCGGGGCGACCCATTTCGAGCGCAAACTTGCGACGGGTTTGGATCGTGGCGGACGCCAAACGGACGCGCACTCATCCGCGTCGGGGCTGCGTGGCAGGCGGCCACCTACCTCCCATCCGCCAACATCAATACGCATGGGCGGGTGGTCCCACCTATCATCCGGACATCGAACGGTCGCGGTCCTTCTTAAATGGGACCCGTCGACCAGTCGTCGTCCTCATCACTTCCCACTCCGGCCCCTCTCCGCCTCCTCGAAAGCCGGCACGCCCAAACCCTAGCTACTCCTCGTCGACCGGCCGCAGCCATGGGGCTATGGAACTACGGCCGCAAGGGGAAGCACGACCGCGAGGCCGGCTCCTCCTCGGGCCACCGCCGCGGCTCTATGAAGAAGGAGGAGCCCGCGTCACCGCCGCGCTTCTCCCGTCGAGCCCCCGCGCCGGCCCCCTTCACCATCGTTCCTAGTCCCACCGGCGAGCGCGACTGGCAGTACCTCAGCGCGGACGTGTGCCGGCGCTACTGGGAGACGAGGACGCCGGTCCCGTGGAGCGACGTCCACTGCCCCAACAACTGGCATCTCTCCGCCGACTGGGTCCCGGTCCCGATCCGCCGGTGCCGACGAGCGGCCATGCGCGCCGCAATGAGATCGAGCGCCGCCGCCGCCTCCTCGACGACTTGTACTACGACGACAGGTACGCCCCCGACTCCCGCCTCTGGGACACGTGGCTCCAGGACAAGCACGACACGCGCCGCGCGTCCTACTTCATCGGCACGGTGTCCGGACCGCGGCGGCCACGTCGAGAGGTGCGCGGCCTCATGCCCACGCCGTCGCCTTCCCCGTCTTCGTCACTGCCTCCACCTTCTCGCATGACAGCGGAGGAGGAGGCCCGGCTCATGCAGCGTGTCATGGAGGATTCCATGAACACGCACGACGAGCGCCAATGGGACGGCTTGGAGGAGGCCATGGCACTCTCTGCCGCCGGCGATGTCACATTCCCCGAGCTGCAGATGGCGGCCGTCAAGAAGGAGGAGAGGAGGGAGGAGGCGATGAAGGAGGAGCCGCTGGTCGCGTTCCACCCGGGCCTGGTGGGCCAGCAATGGAGCTGGTCGTGCACCGCACCAGAGATGGCCGTGGGCGTGGGGGCGTGAACTGGTGCCCCACGCCGCCGCGGTCATCGGAGCGGGAGGCCTCGCCACGGGAGGAGGTGGTGCAGGCACCTCCGGCCTTCCAGGCCGCCCCTGTCTACCACGCGCCGCCGTCCCACCTCTGGATGCCGCCAGCCTACGCCGACCTCGTCAGCGACGACGACGACACCGGCGGCCAGTGAAGACGGCGAGGGCCACGACATCGACGGGCGCGGCTGGAGCGCGCGGCGACATTTTTTATTTTTTTATGTTAATTATGGCATTGGGCCGTTAAGTGAACTGCTAAACTGGACCGTTTTATGGCCGTGACCCCCTAACTAAGTTTTATGTTTATTAAACTGCGCTTATTTATTTATTTATTTAGTCATTTTATTTACGTTTTTCTGTGTTTTTTAAGTCATATCCAACGCGGGTGTGATTTGGGATGCGGCCGCGCGGTGGGCGCACGCACGACCCAACGAACAAGACCGGGCACGGGCGAACCCATCGGCGCCCCAAAGGGACAAAATCCGGCCAAACCGGACGTCCATTTGGGGTCGTGCGGTGGAGTTGGCCTCAACGCGTGGTCGGCTTAGGCCAACTCCACCGTGCGACCCCAAACGGACGTCCGTTTTGTCCGGATTCTGTCCGTTTGGGTAGGGCGATGGGGTCGTATCCGGTCCTTGTTGGAAATATGCCCTAGAGGCAATAATAAAAGGATTATTATTATATTTCCTTGTTCATGATAATTGTCTTTTATTCATGCTATAATTGTATTATCCGGAAATCGTAATACACGTGTGAATACATAGACCACAATGCGTCCCTAGTAAGCCTCTAGTTGACTAGCTCGTTGGTCAACAGATAGTCATGGTTTCCTGACTATGGACATTAGATGTCATTGACAACGGGATCACGTCATTAGGAGAATGACGTGATGGACAAGACTCAATCCTAAGCATAGCATAAGATCGTGTAGTTCGTTTTGCTAGAGCTTTTCCAATGTCAAGTATCTCTTCCTTAGACCATGAGATCGTGTAACTCCCGGATACCGTAGGAGTGCTTTGGGTGTACCAAATGTCACAACGTAACTGGGTGACTATAAAGGTGCACTACAGGTATCTCCGAAAGTGTCTGTTGGGTTGACACGGATCAAGACTGGGATTTGTCACTCCGGATAACGGAGAGGTATCACTGGGCCCACTCGGTAGTGCATCATCATAATGAGCTCAAAGTGACCAAGTGTCTGGTCACGGGATCATGCATTATGGTACGAGTAAAGTGACTTACCGGTAACGAGATTGAACGAGGTATTGGAATACCGACGATCGAGTCTCGGGCAAGTAACATACCGTCTGACAAAGGGAATAGTATACGGGGTTGCTTGAATCCTCGACATCATGGTTCATCCGATGAGATCATCGAGGAGTATCTGGGAGCCAACATGGGTATCCAGATCCCACTGTTGGTTATTGACCGGAGAGCCGTCTCGGTCATGTCTGCATATCTCCCGAACTCGTAGGGTCTACAGACTTAAGGTTCGGTGATGCTAGGGTTGTATGAATATGAGTATGCAGCAAACCTAATGTTGTTCGGAGTCCCGGATGAGATCCCGTACGTCACGAGGAGTTCCGGAATGGTCCGGAGGTAAAGAATTATATATAGGAAGTGCTGTTTCGGCCATCGGGAAAGTTTCGGGGTCACCAGGTATTGTACCGGGACCACCGGAAGGGTCCCGGTGGTCCACCGGGTGGGGCCACCTATCCCGCAGGGCCCCGTGGGCTGAAGTGGGAGGGGAACCAGCCCCTAGTGGGCTGGTGCGCCCCTCCTTGGGGC
>NC_041387.1:535006361-535016283 GCF_002162155.2 Triticum dicoccoides | reverse complement strand
GGGGCACTCCACCCCCCTGGCCGCCGCCCCCTTGGGAGATTGCATCTCCCAGGGCCGGCGCCCCCCCTGGGGGCCTATATAAAGGAGGGCAAGGGGGAGAGCAGCCGCACCCTGTGCATTTGCGCCTCCCTCCCCCTGCTACACCTCGTCCTCCTCCCGCAGCAGCTTGGCGAAGCCCTGCCGGAGTTCTGCTGCATCCACCACCACGCCGTTGTGCTGCTGGATCATCATCAACCTCTCCTTCCCCCTTGCTGGATCAAGAAGGAGGAGACGTCATCCGCTCCGTACGTGTGTTGAACGCGGAGGTGTTGTCCGTTCGACACTTGGTCATCGGTGATTTGGATCACGGCGAGTACGACTCCATCATCACCGTTCTCTTGAACGCTTCCGCACGTGATCTACAAAGTGGTATGTAGATGCAATCTCTCTCTCATGACTCGTTGCTTAGATGAACTCATAGATGGATCTTGGTGAAACCGTAGGAATTTTTTTAATTTTCTGCA
Organism: Triticum dicoccoides; assembly: GCF_002162155.2. Lineage (NCBI taxonomy): Eukaryota > Viridiplantae > Streptophyta > Magnoliopsida > Poales > Poaceae > Triticum > Triticum dicoccoides. Next base: position 535,015,780 of record NC_041387.1, on the reverse strand, counting down.
ACGTTCCCCAACAGTGACATCATGAGCTAGGTCTATGCGTAGTTATCTATTGCACGAGTAGAACACAATTTTGTTGTGGGCGTAGATCTTGTCATCTTGCTTGCCGCTACTTGTCTTTTCTAGCTTCAGAGGTATTGTGGGATGAAGCGGCCCGGACCGACCTTACACGTACGCTTACGTGAGACAGGTTCCACCGACTGACATGCACTAGTTGCATAAGGTGGCTAGCGGGTGTCTGTCTCTCCTACTTTAGTTGGAGCGGATTAGATGAAAAGGGTCCTTATGAAGGGTAAATAGAAGTTGACAAAATCACATTGTGGTTATTCGTAGGTATGAAAACGTTCTTTCTAGAACCGAATTGCAGCCACGTAAAAGATGCAACAACAATTAGAGGACATCTAACTTGTTTTTGCAGCAATTGTCATGTGATGTGATATGGCCAGAAGTTGTGATGAATGATGAATGATATATTGTGATGTATGAGATCATGTTCATGTAATAGGAATCACGACTTGCATGTCGATGAGTATGATAACCGGCAGGAGCCATAGGAGTTGTCTTTATTTTTGTATGACCTGCGTGTCATTGAAGAACGCCATGTAAATTACTTTACTTTATTGCTAAACGCGTTAGCCATAGAAGTAGAAGTAGTCGTTGGCGTGACAACTTCATGAAGACACGATGATGGAGATCATGATGATAGAGATCATGATGATAGAGATCATGGTGTCATGCCGGTGACGAAGATGATCATGGAGCCCCGAAGATGGAGATCAAAGGAGCTATATGATATTGGCCATATCATGTCACTATTATATAATGGCATGTGATGTTTATTATGATTATGCATCTTGTTTACTTAGAACGACGGTAGTAAATAAGATGATCCCTTATAATAATTTCAAGAAAGTGTTCCCCCTAACTGTGCGCCGTTGCTAAAGTTCGTCGTTTTGAAGCACCACGTGATGATCAGGTGTGATAGATCCTTACGTTCACATACAACGGGTGTAAGACAGTTTTACACATGCAGAAACACTTAGGGTTAACTTGACGAGCCTAGCATGTACAGACATGGCCTCGGAACACAAGAGACCGAAAGGTTGAACATGAGTCGTATGGAAGATACGATCAACATGGAGATGTTCACCGATGATGACTAGTCCGTCTCACGTGATGATCGGACACGGCCTAGTCGACTCGGATCGTGTAACACTTAGATGACTAGAGGGATGTCAATCTGAGTGGGAGTTCATTAAATAATTTGATTAGATGAACTCAATTATTATGAACTTAGTCTAAAACTTTTGCCAAATATGTCTTGTAGATCAAATGGCCAACGCTCATGTCAACATGAACTTCAACGCGTTCCTAGAGAAAACCAAGCTGAAAGATGATGGCAGCAACTATTCGGACTGGGTCCGGAACATGAGGATCATCCTCATAGCAGCCAAGAAAGATTATGTCCTAGATGCACTGCTAGGTGAAGCACCCATCCCAGAGAACCAAGACGTTATGAACACTTGGCAATCACGTGCTGATGATTACTCCCTCGTTCAGTGCGGCATGCTTTATAGCTTAGAACCGGGGCTCCAAAAGCGTTTTGAGCGACATGGAGCATATGAGATGTTCGAGGAGATGAAAATGGTTTTTCAAGCTCATGCCCGGGTCGAGAGATATGAAGTCTCCGACAAGTTCTATAGTTGTAAGATTGAGGAAAACAGTTCTGTCAGTGAGCACATACTCAAAATGTCTGGGTTGCACAACCGCCTGTCCCAGCTGGAGATCAACCTCCCGGACGAGGCGGTCATTGACAGAATCCTTCAGTCGCTCCCACCAAGCTACAAGAGCTTTGTTTTAAACTACAATATGCAGGGGATGGTGAAGACCATTCCTGAAGTATTTTCAATGCTGAAGTCGGTAGAGGTTGAAATCAAGAAAGAACATCAAGTGTTGATGGTCAATAAGACCACTAAGTTCAAGAAGGGCAAGGGTAAGATGAACTTCAAGAAGGACGGCAAAGATGTTGCCGCGCCCGGTAAACCAGTTGCCGGGAAGAAGTCAAAGAATGGACCCAAGCCTGAGACTGAGTGCTTTTATTGCAAAGGGAAGGGTCACTGGAAGCGGAACTGCCCCAAATACTTAGCGGACAAGAAGACCGGCAACACTAAAGGTATATTTGATATACATGTAATTGATGTGTACCTTACCAGTACTCGTAGTAACTCCTGGGTATTTGATACCGGTGCCGTTGCTCACATTTGTAACTCACAGCAGGAGCTGTGGAATAAGCGGAGACTGGCGAAGGACGAGGTGACGATGCGCGTCGGGAATGGTTCCAAGGTCGATTTGATCGCCGTCGGCACGCTATCTCTACATTTACCTACGGGATTAGTTTTAAACCTCAATAATTGTTATTTAGTGCCAAGTTTGAGCATGAACATTGTATCTGGATCTCGTTTGATGCGAGATGGCTACTCATTTAAATCCGAGAATAATGGTTGTTCTATTTATATGAGAGATATGTTTTATGATCATGCCCCGATGGTCAATGGTTTATTCTTAATGAATCTCGAACGTAATGTTACACATATTCATAGTGTGAATACCAAAAGATGTAAAGTTGATAACGATAGTCCCACATACTTGTGGCACTGCCGCCTTGGTCACATTGGTGTCAAGCGCATGAAGAAGCTCCATGCTGATGGACTTTTAGAGTCTCTGGATTATGAATCGTTTGACACATGCGAACCATGCCTCATGGGCAAAATGACCAAGACCCCGTTCTCCGGAACAATGGAGCGAGCAACCAACTTATTGGAAATCATACATACTGATGTGTGTGGTCCAATGAGCGTTGAGGCTCGCGGAGGATATCGTTATGTTCTCACTCTCACTGATGACTTAAGTAGATATGGGTATGTCTACTTGATGAAACACAAGTCTGAGACATTTGAAAAGTTCAAGGAATTTCAGAATGAGGTAGAGAATCAACGTGACCGAAAGATAAAATTCTTACGATCGGATCGTGGAGGAGAATATTTAAGTCACGAATTTGGTACATACTTAAGAAAATGTGGAATCGTTTCACAACTCACGCCGCCTGGAACACCTCAGCGTAACGGTGTGTCCGAACGTCGTGGTCGCACTCTATTGGATATGGTGCGATCTATGATGTCTCTTACCGATTTACCACTATTATTTTGGGGATACGCTCTAGAGACAACTACATTCACTTTAAATAGGGCACCATCTAAATCCGTTGAGACGACACCGTATGAATTATGGTTTGGGAAGAAACCTAAGCTGTCGTTTCTAAAAGTTTGGGGATGCGATGCTTATGTCAAGAAACTACAACCTGAAAAGCTCGAACCCAAGTCGGAAAAATGCGTCTTCATAGGATACTCTAAGGAAACCATTGGGTATACCTTCTACTTAAGATCCGAGGGCAAGATCTTTGTTGCCAAGAACGGATCCTTTCTGGAAAAAGAGTTTCTCTCGAAAGGAGTAAGTGGGAGGAAAGTAGAACTCGATGAAGTACTACCTCTTGAACCGGAAAGTAGTGCAGCTCAGGAAAATATTCCTGTGGTGCCTACACCGACTGAAGAGGAAATTAATGAGCATGATCAAGGTACTTCGGATCAAGTTGCTACTGAACTTCGTAGGTCCACAAGGACACGTTCGACACCAGAGTGGTATGGCAACCCTGTCCTGGAAATCATGTTGTTAGACAACGGTGAACCTTCGAACTATGTAGAAGCGATGGCGGGCCCAGATTCCAACAAATGGCTAGAAGCCATGCAATCCGAGATAGAATCCATGTATGAAAACAAAGTATGGACTTTGACTGACTTGCCCGATGATCGGCGAGCGATAAAAAACAAATGGATCTTTAAGAAGAAGACGGACGCGGATGGTAATGTCACCATCTATAAAGCTTGACTTGTCGCTAAGGGTTATCGGCAAGTTCAAGGGATTGACTACGATGAGACTTTCTCTCCCGTAGCGAAGCTTAAGTCTGTCCGAATCATGTTAGCAATTGCCGCATACTATGATTATGAGATATGGCAGATGGACGTCAAAACGGCATTCCTTAACGGTTATCTTAAGGAAGAGCTGTATATGATGAAGCCGGATGGTTTTGTCGATCCTAAGAATGCTAACAAAGTATGCAAGCTCCAGCGATCCATTTATGGGCTGGTGCAAGCATCTTGGAGTTGAAACATTCGCTTTGATGAGATGATCAAAGCGTTTGGGTTTATGCAGACTTATGGAGAAACCTGCGTTTACAAGAAAGTGAGTGGGAGCTCTGTAGCATTTCTCATATTATATGTAGATGACATACTTTTGATGGGAAATGATATAGAATTCTTGGACAACATTAAGGCCTACTTGAATAAGTGTTTTTCAATGAAGGACCTTGGAGAAGCTGCTTACATATTAGGCATCAAGATCTATAGGGATAGATCGAGACGCCTCATAGGTCTTTCACAAAGCACATACCTTGATAAGATTTTGAAGAAGTTCAAAATGGATCAGTCCAAGAAAGTGTTCTTGCCTGTATTGCAAGGTGTGAGATTGAGCTCGGCTCAATGCCCGACCACGGCAAAAGATAAAGAAGAGATGAGTGTCATCCCCTATGCCTCAGCCATAGGATCTGTTATGTATGCCATGTTGTGTACCAGACCTGATGTAAACCTTGCCGTAAGTTTGGTAGGAAGGTACCAAAGTAATCCCGGCAAGGAACACTGGACAACGGTCAAGAATATCCTGAAGTACCTGAAAAGGACAAAGGACATGTTTCTCGTTTATGGAGGTGACGAAGAGCTCGTCGTAAAGGGTTACGTCGACGCTAGCTTCGACACAGATCTGGATGACTCTAAGTCACAAACCGGATACGTGTATATGTTGAATGGTGGAGCAGTAAGCTGGTGCAGCTGCAAGCAGAGCGTCGTGGCGGGATCTACATGTGAAGCGGAATACATGGCAGCCTCGGAGGCAGCGCATGAATCGATATGGGTGAAGGAGTTCATCACCGACCTAGGAGTCATACCCAATGCGTCGGGGCCGATCAAACTCTTCTGTGACAACACTGGAGCTATTGCCCTTGCCAAGGAGCCTAGGTTTCACAAGAAGACCAGGCACATCAAGCGTCGTTTCAACTCCATCCGTGAAAATGTTCAAGATGGAGACATAGATATTTGCAAAGTACATACGGATCTGAATGTCGCAGATCCGTTGACTAAACCTCTTCCGCGAGCAAAACATGATCAACACCAGAACTCTATGGGTGTTCGATTCATCACAATGTAACTAGATTATTGACTCTAGTGCAAGTGGGAGGCTGTTGGAAATATGCCCTAGAGGCAATAATAAAAGGATTATTATTATATTTCCTTGTTCATGATAATTGTCTTTTATTCATGCTATAATGGTATTATCCGGAAATCGTAATACACGTGTGAATACATAGACCACAATACGTCCCTAGTAAGCCTCTAGTTGACTAGCTCGTTGGTCAACAGATAGTCATGGTTTCCTGACTATGGACATTAGATGTCATTGACAACGGGATCACGTCATTAGGAGAATGACGTGATGGACAAGACCCAATCCTAAGCATAGCACAAGATCGTGTAGTTCGTTTTGCTAGAGCTTTTCCAATGTCAAGTATCTCTTCCTTAGACCATGAGATCGTGTAACTCCCGGATACCGTAGGAGTGCTTTGGGTGTACCAAACGTCACAACGTAACTTGGTGACTATAAAGGTGCACTACAGGTATCTCGGAAAGTGTCTGTTGGGTTGACACGGATCGAGACTGGGATTTGTCACTCCGGATAACGGAGAGGTATCACTGGGCCCACTCGGTAGTGCATCATCATAATGAGCTCAAAGTGACCAAGTGTCTGGTCACGGGATTATGCATTATGGTACGAGTAAAGTGACTTACCGGTAATGAGACTGAACGAGGTATTGGGATACCGACGATCGAGTCTCGGGCAAGTAACATACCGTCTGACAAAGGGAATAGTATACGGGGTTGCTTGAATCCTCGACATCGTGGTTCATCCGATGAGATCATCGAGGAGTATGTGGGAGCCAACATGGGTATCCAGATCCCGCTGTTGGTTATTGACCAGAGAGCCGTCTCGGTCATGTCTGCATATCGCCCGAACCCGTAGGGTCTACAGACTTAAGGTTCGGTGATGCTAGGGTTGTATGAATATGAGTATGCAGCAAACCGAATGTTGTTCGGAGTCCCGATGAGATCCTGTACGTCACGAGGAGTTCCGGAATGGTCCGGAGGTAAAGAATTATATATAGGAAGTGCTGTTTCGGCCATCGGGAAAGTTTCGGGTCACCCGGTATTGTACCGGGACCACCGGAAGGGTCCCGGGGGTCCACTGGGTGGGGCCACCTATCCCGGAGGGCCCCGTGGGCTGAAGTGGGAGGGGAACCAGCCCCTAGTGGGCTGGTGCGCCCCCCCTTGGCCCCCCCTTGGCCCCCCTGCGCCTAGGGTTGGAAACCCTAGGTGGGGGGGCGCACCACTTTCCTTGGGGGGCACTCCACCCCCCTGGCCGCCGCCCCCCTTGGGAGATTGCATCTCCCAGGGCCGGCGCCCCCCTGGGGGTCTATATAAAGGAGGGCAAGGGGGAGAGCAGCCGCACCCTGTGCATTGGCACCTCCCTTTCCCTGCTACACCTCGTCCTCCTCCCGCAGCAGCTTGGCGAAGCCCTGCCGGAGTTCTGCTGCATCCACCACCATGCCGTTGTGCTGCTGGATCATTATCAACCTCTCATTCCCCCTTGCTGGATCAAGAAGGAGGAGACGTCATCCGCTCCGTACGTGTGTTGAACGCGGAGGTGTTGTCCGTTCGACACTTGGTCATCGTTGATTTGGATCACGATGAGTACGACTCCATCATCACCGTTCTCTTGAACGCTTCCGCACGCGATCTACAAAGTGGTATGTAGATGCAATCTCTCTCTCATGACTCGTTGCTTAGATGAACTCATAGATGGATCTTGGTGAAACCGTAGAAAAATTTTTAATTTTCTGCAACGTTCCCCAACAGTCCTGTCCTGGGATATGGTGGCCATGCGTCAAGCGCGTGGCTGCATCCTTTTTACCCCATCCCGTCCGCCTCCATTTTCAAACAACAACGTTTAAAATACCAGCGGGCGGCCTAGTTCACGCCCAGCAACAAAGCGAGCGGCCTACGCATCCTCGCCGACAATACACCCAGCGGCCAGCAACACAGTCGGCCTCCAAAAATAGTAGTTTTGTTCGCTGGTAACACAGCCAGCGGCCGGCAACATAGCCACCTTCGAAATGAATCAGGTTCTCGCCGGCACACAGCCATCAGCCCAGCGGGCGGCACCCATGCCAGCCTCCAAAAAAGAATGGCCACAGCCGATCGGATGACCTAGTTCAGGCCGTCGGCGTCGAACATCTCCTTCTGCTTGGCCTCAAACCAGCTCCTCGTCTTGTCGCTCATATTGCTCAAGTCCACGCTCATGATCGCAAGGGCGACCTCCTTCGCTTTGGTTGCGGCATTGGTGGCCTCGATGTCGAGCTGCCTCTGCCTGGCCTTGACGTTCTCGCCCTCGATGTCGAGCTGCCTTTGCCGCACCGCCTCCTCCATGTCGATCTTCCATCTCTTGGCCGCCTCCTCCATCTCAAGCTTCTTCCTTTGAATCTCTAGGTATATTGCTTCATTTGCTCGTCCTTGCTTTGCCGCTTCTTCTCGTCCCTCACATCCTTTTGAGACATCATGCCATGCAACGTATCATGCAAGGCCATGGATGAGGCATCACGTATGTCGTCCACCCTGGAGTTGGTCTTGCCCCTCGGCCTCTTCAACGCCTTGCCATCTTCACCTTCGGCGAACTTGGCTGTCTTCTTGCCTCTCTTCCTTTGTAGCTCATGGTATTGATCTTTGAACTTAGGACAATTGTTGATGATCGTCCAACAATGTGTAAGAATGAATGGCTTGTCATTGTGCCGGGCCTTGAATGATTCCAAAGATTGAAATGCCTAGACACAAGATCAACAAGAATTGGACATGCAAACATGCACAAGGCCGAAGTCACTTGGCCGTAGCAAGGAAAAGGACTAGGATGAGGAGAGCATACCATGTCCCCAACGTCGAGACCACTCACGGGTCGTGCTTCAACGCTCTCAAATGCGGCGCAATATTTATTGCACTCTTGTTGGATGAACAACCACCTCTTTTGAATCGAGGTGATGCCACGGTTGCTTGTGATTTGGTAGGGCTCAAACATCTTCCTTTCATGGAAAGTTTTGTTGACTCTCGTCCAAAAAACTAGGCCCTTTTGTTACACGCACGTCCTCGGATCTTGGCTAATCTCCATCCAACATTGGCAAATCAACTTGTCCTCATGTTGTGTATATGAACCCGTGTGAATGCTCTTCCTCCTCTTTTGTGCTTTCGCTCTTTGGGTGAGCTCGTCGATGAACAATGGCTCACCACCAATATCAATGTCATTGCCTTCTTCTTCATCACCATCACCTTCAACATAGATGTCATCATCCTCATGCCACGAGAAACCATGGTCGTAGTCAGCACGTTCGTCGGCCTCTTCATCGGCAGTGAACTGGTCGCAGCCATCCTGACTTTGGGTCTTGTCGGGGTCGTAGACAGGGACATGCCCACCCTCATAGGTCACTTCCTCCATGAACTGGTCGTAGTAGGGGTCGTCGACCGGTGCCGTTGGTGTTGGCATTCCGTCGAACAAGACACAGGGGGACGGCTTGGTGCCCGTAAACGGGGGACATGCTTGCTTTCTTTGCATCTCAAAGGACGACCGGCCGCCGCTGCTGGACCCAAGGGTGACGTTGAGGTCGATGATGGCCGCCGGGCGCGGGGTGGACGGCGCGATCACGATCACGTCCAACGACCCCGAGAAACGGGTTTGCCCGTCGTGCCTTGGCGGCGGGAATCCGGGCGACATTGGCGTGGTCTGCGACGTCGGTGACTGGCAGTGCGAAGGCCGGGCAACCGACGAGCCTGTGCTCGCTGGACCGACGGCCGCTCCAGAGAAACCGGCCGGACGACAAATGCCCATCATGAGGAGGGCATGCGCTTTGCTGACGATGACCTCTTTCTCCTCGACCTCGGCCTTGCGCCGCGCTGCCTCAATCGCAGCGCGGTCGGCGGCGAACTTGGCCACGGCGATGTTGTCCTTGGCGACCGCCCTCCGGCTCCTCCTCTTCGCCGATTCCGCGTCCAACTTGGCGATCTCCTCCAGCGTGCACTCCGACCGCGGCTTCCTTGGCGCCTTGCCCTTCTTCTTCTTGGCCATTCCGGACGGGTCGACGGCCAGGCCGCCGGAGTTCGACCGGGCGTCGGCCATGGACGGGGGAGGGAGTGGGACGGCGGGACGTGATAGGGTTTGGG
>NC_041387.1:534987689-535006098 GCF_002162155.2 Triticum dicoccoides | reverse complement strand
GCTTTGTGTCACCGACAGGCGGGCCAGGGGCGGACAAGCGCGTGCGTTCCGCCCGTCCGCGCGTTGTCCGTTTCACCCCAAAATCGGCGCAAACTTGGGCCGGGGATGGGTCGAAAGCGGACACAAAATAGACAAAAGTCCGTTTGCTCCCGCACGCTGGGCTGCTCGGTTTGTCCCTTTTATCCCAAACGGACGGGGCCGGACATAATGGGGTAGCCTGTCCGGTCCCGTCTGTTTGGGGTAAAAGGGACAAACCGTGTGGCCCAGCGCGCGACGGCCCGGACCCATCATGTCCGTTTTGTGTCCGGACCGACCCATTTCGAGCGCAAACATGCGCCGGTTTTGGGTTGCGGCGGACAACAAACGAACATGCGCTCGTCCACGTCGGGGCCGCATGGCAGGCAGCCACCTACCTCCCATCTGCCAACATCAATGCGCATGCGCGGCCGGGCCCGCCTGTCATCCGCCCAGGGAAACGTCGCGGTCGTACTTAAATGCAGAAGCCGTGGACCGGTCATCGTCCACACTGCCCACTCCACCCCGCGGCCTCCTCAAAACCGGACACTCCGAAACCCTAGCCTCGAACTCGCCGGTCATCCGCCTCGCAACCATGGGCCTGTGGAACTACGGCCGCAAGGGGAAGCACGACCACGAGGCAGGCTCCTCCTCGGGCCGCCACCACAGCTCCGTGAAGGAGGAGCCCACGTCACCGCCGCGCTCCTCCCGTTGAGCTCCCGCGCCGGCCCCCTTCACCATCACCCCTAGGCCCGCCAGTGAGTGCGACCGACAGTACCTCAGCACTAATGTGTGCCGGCGCTACTGGGAGACGAGGACGCCGGTTCCGTGGAGCGACGTCCACCTCCCCAACAACTGGCACCTCAGCGCCGACCGGGTCCCAATCCCGTCGGTGCTGACGAGCTGGACATGGTGGCGGCGGAGGAGCCGATGCAGGACGCGCCGGTGGCCGTGTTTTTTATTTTCTTTTTAGTTAATTATGACACTAGGCCGTTAAGTGAACTGCTAAACTGAGCCGTTTTGTGGCTGTGACCTCTAACTATGTTATATATTTTTTAACTGTGTTTATTCATTTATTTTAGTCATTTTATTTACATTTTTCTGTTTTTTTAATATTGTCCAACGCAGACGTGATTTGGGTGCGGTCGCGCGATGGGCGCAAGTATGACCCAACGGACAAGACCAAACATGGATGAACGCATCGCCGTTCAAAAAAATAAAAATCCGGTCAAACCTAACGTTCGTTTGAGATATGTGCCATGGAGTTGGCCTTATCCGGCCCTGCCGCCGAGGTAGGGCGGGGCGTATGCGGTGTCGCTCTCTCGCGCCATGTACAGCAGTTGGCGCAGGGCGAAAAGACGGTGCAGCGCGGCGCGGGGACGAGGACCCGGCGGACGGGGCTTTGCGGACCCGGCCTGGATGGCAGTGCGCGGCGTGATGCCTGACCTGACCTACTACCGACCTCCAGGGGACGAACTGCCGCGTAAACTGGTGAACAGGACCTTGGATTTTTCTCGTTACGGCCGCCGGAGATGCCGCCCACTTGCCATGATCGCCCACTTGCCGGAGTTAATTAGCAACAGTAAGCACTGACGGGGGAGCTGCATTTGTTGTACGGGAGACTGTTTACCGCTAACTTTCGTAAGGACGATAACGTTGTCTGCTGTGTCGCCAGTGCGGTCCGCTTCTCGTCTAGATACCCGCCTCATAGAACAAGCGAGGGCATCTAGAACGCGGACCCTCAAATCGCATGTAAACATTCAGACCGGTCTAGATACCCGCCTCATAGAACGAGCGAGGGCCGAATTTTTTATTAATAATAATTAATAATCTATTAATTCTGAAGCTGGTCAAGGGTAGGTGGAAATCTGAAAAATGGCAAGGACGCAATGATCAAGGGCGTCGCTGGATGCTATTAAGGACAGCGTCCAGGTGTGGACGCTATCACAAACATCATCCAATTAGGCTGGTCATAGTGGGAGTAACTTTAAGGAGTAACATAGATGCCACATAAGCAAAAATGATGAGGTGGCAAGTAGTTAACGAGGAGAGAGGCAAATAGAGTAACATAATATGTTACCATCACATAGCGCTTTTCAATGCAAAATGAGTCTACAAACTGATAAATGAAAACATCTATGTTACTACACATATGACACTACCCACTATGAAGGTAGTAACATACGCTAGTAACATATACATGTTAGTACTCTAAGTTACTCACCACTATGACCAGCCTTATGTTGTTTGCCCAACCATCATATTGGACTAAACCAGGTCGTTTCCTAATGGCAGATAGAAGTTCCGTGATATTAAATTATGCTAGTTTATGAGCAGCCAAATTTTCAGTCATGAGTCTACAATACATCAATTTAGAATTATGATATTCACTCATGCACGTTCATGTTTTTAGGTGAATATGAGAACATGTTAATCATTCTGGTTTAGGTGGATGGTGAAGTGCAACATGGATCCATATGTATGGAGTACAGTGTTCCTCTCAAATTAACATTTCCTCCGAGAAAAACACTTTCGAAGACATCAAGAGTGAGACATGTCGAGGACTTGGAACCGATAATGCTAGTGCTCAAAACAACCTGAATATCCAAGCTTGCTTTGACATTGGAGCTCCTCGACCACATCGTTTTCAATTAATTCCAGTATATGAGGAAAGAGGATGGAACATGATTTTTGGAGTATTTAACCAAAAACTACCACAATTCACGGAACCGTGACGAAAAGCTACCACTTTACAATTTTGTGCGAAAAACTACCATTTTTTTCTAAACCGTGGCAAAAAACTACCAAGTCTGAAAAGAGCCCAATTTGGCTCTTTTAAGCGCGTTTCTGACAGAGTTGGCCCACACATAAGTGGGCTAAAAAAGCAATCAGGTCCCTGTTTTTTTTTAAAGAAGCAATCCAGTCCTTCCTTCGAGGCCCAGCACGGCGAGCACATCCAGTCCTGTAGCAGCGGCAGCGGCAGGAGGAGGAGGATGGTGGTGAAGAGCGGAGGCGGCAGCGGCGCGAAGGAGGGGGCTGCCGGCGCGGCGGTGCGGCGGTGGGTGGAGGCCGGCGGCGGGAGGCTGGTGCTGGACGGCGGGCTGGCCACAAAGCTCGAAGCCCACGGCGCCGACCTCAACGACCCGCTCTGGAGCGCGAAGTGCATCCTCTCCTTCTCGCACCACATCCGCAAGGCAAGCCGCCGCCGCCCAAGTCAATCCGCCGGCCACCGACGTGCGCAGGGGCACCGAAGCTTCCTCAATTCCGTCCTTCCGCCCGACCCGCGCAGCGATCTTGATTCCGCCGGGGCTGGGGAATGCGGGTGGAGGAGGAGGGCGCCATCAACGGCGGCGAGGAGAGCCCCGGCCTTGGCCTCGCGGCGGCGCCGCACGACTGCTGGGTCCTGCTCCGCCCCGGCCAGGGCTACAAGGTGTGATTCTGCCCCGGTCCTCGTCTTTGATCGACTGGCTACAGGACTAGATTGCTTTTTTGGAAGAAAACTAGGGACCCGATTGCTTTTTTAGCCCGCTTATGTGTGGGCCCAACTAGTCAGAAACGCGTTTAAAAGAGCCAAAACGGACACTTTTCAGACATGGTAGTTTTTAGTCAAGGATTAATGAAAAAATGGTAGTTTTCCACACAAAATCGTAAAGTGGTAGTTTTTCGTCACGGTTCCGTGAATTGTGGTAGTTTTTGGTTAAATACTCTGATTTTTGAGAAGACCAAGTCCCAGACAACATGGAAAGTGATAGAGTTATATGTTAATTTCATGCGAAATCGAGACATGTTGAGCCAAGGCAGCGGTGGAAGCAAAAACACTAATAATTGAAAGGGAATCACAAAGGTATGAAAGTGCAATGGATTTGTCATTGCATCAAACATATGTCGTTGATTTTTCAAATTCTAGTAAACATAGGTGAAAATATTTGTCTCGGACCGTCGACGCTCCACCAATTCCAATATCAAGTATTTGTAGACATTGATTTTCCTCATCTTAGCATTCTCATAAAAACCAAGGTTCTCTAAAGGTGAGCTACATAGATGATCAAATGGGATGCCAACACGACACAACACTTAGTCTTTGGTTTACCACTAAGCGTAACAGACAGCATGCCAAACTAAAGGATACTCACATTTTCCAAACTTTGGATATTCTGTGCTCGCTGTGAGGCATCCATTACAAATCATTGAAATGTCCGTTTGTATCCATTTCAAGACCTATTACAGCATAAAATGAACGGTTAAGATGTTGAAATGAAATATCAAAGCAATCATTTGAATTTATTCTTCACAATATTGCACTAATAAATAAAGCACAAACAATTCAATGTTTTCACCTACGCTTGGCAGTAAGTGAAATCAGTAAAGCTACGGTAAGATAGCATATCAATCAATTATGCTCAACTGCTTAAGTACCAGATTATTTCATAACAGTTCTGAAATTTATATTACTTTGCTGCAATGGACAATACCAATATTAACCAGAATAAGAGATAAATAGTACTAAATCATTAATCAGCAGTACGTTGAAAGCATCTACCGTTTAACTGGGGACTAGCAGAATGTGTACCTTCTAGAGGACAAATTACAGTGTCGTACTGCATCCTGTGACAATTCACGCGGCTACCAATGGTTGAGACGATGTATGAACAAGCAGTGGAGGGACATGGACGACCACCTCCGACCAAATTGTTGATTCTGCAGTGGTGGCGTCCTCTGCCCACCCCTTTGGCCGTGAGGACGTTGGGGGAAGCCATGAGGATGTCGGCGACTCGGATGAGCCGGGATTCGGGGCAACCAAGCGAAGGTTGAGCCTGCCCATGGGATGGTGGGCGGCGGGGATGAGCCGGAGGCTAGGCCAACAGGGGAGATGGGGAGATGAAGGTTGGCGACGGGGACGAGGCGGAGGCGGCGGCCGCCAGCATGCTATCTGGTTCAGGGAGTCGGGGTTAGGCCCAACCAGATGGTGGATGCTAGAACAACAGCGTCCACAATGGGACGTTCTTCGCATCTGCGTCCAGGCTGGGACGCTATTATCCACTGCGTCCTTCCTATTTTTCAAATTTCCATTTATCCTTTATTACTTTTGTGATTATTGAATCACTAATTACTATTAATAAAAATTTCGGAGCAAGGGCATCTAGAACGCGGACCCTCAAATCGCATGTAAACTTTCAGACCGAGCTGTCTCAGGGGTCTTTGCGGGAGTCCGAATACCCGTCCAGAGTTTAAAAATCTGGACCGAATTCATGGTCCGACTGAAAGAACCCAGAACCGGCGATCCCAACTGTTCTTTAAGCTTGGTGGACTGTTTGAGCAATCGAACCAGAAAAAACCGACCCGTTTTTGGAAAACCCAGTGAATCGGGCAGTTCACATAAAACTGGACGGTTGATGTTGATACCAGAAAAGCCCCTCGAACGACTCGTTTTTGTGCGCACAACTGAGGGTTCAGTCGGTAAAAGGAAATAACCCTCTTTTGGTAGGGTTCCGCAGATTGGGAGCTCTCTCTCTAGATTTTGTCCATAGAGACAAACCCAACGGCCGCCACCGCCCTCGATGCAGCCACCCTTGCTTGGCATCGTAGCGCGCCGACCCTGCCTCTCCCTCGCTGCTCTAGCTCCGCGCGACACCAACAACACATATTTTTTATCATGTATATGAATTATTTATTAACATGTAGTTACTGGTTACTCTGTCATGTGATTATAGTTTTTTAATCTATTATAATTGATGTATTTATTGATAAAAATATATAGTATTTTATTGCTTAAAAAACCAACAATCAAACCGGCGAACCAGCAGTCCGACCGATAAAAACCTGAACCGACAGCAATGCCGGTTAGATTACTGGTTTGTTTTTTAAACTGTGTACCCGCCACATAGGACTCCAATACCCCCGGTCCATCCAAAACCAAGTCGGGGCCCATGTATTCAGCGGCCCCTATTGTTTTCATGGAAACAACCCTCTTCCCCCTCTTCGCCCTCTCCGCTACCATCCCACGGCCCTCCACCCTAATTTTCATCATTTCCACCACCGCCGCATGGACCCATACAAAAAAGTTGTCGATGATAGTGTAGGTCGAGGATCCGAAAAAGGTGGCCGCCCGGAAGATCAACTCAGCGACATGGCAAGCCCGCCGGCTGAAAGTCAAGGTAAAGGACGGGGTGACCAACAAATAGAAGGGTGGCAGGCAAGGCCCGGGAGAGGGCGCAGGGGCCGAACAAGGTCTAGGACGCAAGACGCCGCTGCCGTCAGCCTTCCTACTTCTACGCCATCAAGCAGCTCAACCGGCAGTCCAGAGCCTCCTCCACCAGGCACGTGTCGTATTGTGTTGACGTTAACGCGACGCTCCATTATGTTGAGTCGGCATCACCGCAGCTTGTCCGGTCGCAGACGTCGAGCGTGAATCAGCTTGGTTCCCGCTCTCTCTTCGTTTGTGTGTCTCAACAGGGCGAGACATCGTATGATGACGCAGACAACAAATGTTTGAGATGGTCCACGATGGAGCCAAGGCTGTTACGAGGATCGGCAGGTGGATGACTCGGAGTTGGAGGTGCACGCCCAACAATCGGGCACATAGAGCCGGTCTGAGACGTACACCCAGTCGCGCACGTACAACTAACAGTCAGGCATGTATACCCAGCAAGCCGGAGCAGGACAGTGACGAAGACCATGATAAGGAGGAAGGGTCGGTCGATCCAAAGAAGAGTTGTAGAGGAGGAAGTTTCAACATGAAGGACCAAATACTGTGAGATGCGTGGTTGGCCACTAGCATTTGATTCGATCCATGGCATGGAGCAAAAGGCCGCAACATTTTTGGGCCAGCATTCAAACTTGGTTGCATGAGCACAAGAATTTTGAGCCGTGCCACAAGGAACTCACCCAAAATCATGGGACGAAGTCGCTCAACTATCGATGGTACAGCATCCAAGAGTCCGTGAGCATATATTGTGGACAATTAATGAATCGTTGGCCAAGTGTTGCGTTAATCACCGAGCAAGTAAGTTGCTATATGTGTTGGTCACCTAGACGGACATGCAACTTGTTGGCCGGATATGCTCAATGTGTTGGTCATTTGGCCGGGTGTGCAAGTTGTTGACAATGTTTCCTTTCTAGCCATCTCATGCATGCAACTTATTTTTGAAGGTGGAAAACAAGAGCTTTGTTATCATGCATTGTTGGTTGGCTAAATGGTGCACCCAAGTGGCAACTATCCCTTCTCAACTCTATCAAGGCCATCCGCATCGGCATTGGGGAATAAGTGGGATCCAACCGACCCAATAAAATATTCACAAATTTATAAAAAAAAGTGAAAAATCATGGTAGAGTAAACATTAAAAGAGAGGGGGGGGGGCAAATCAGAATAGAATCTTCTATAACCTTCCCAAAATGGGGAATGTAACCTCCACCGGGTGATTTTTTATCGCTCTTGCCGCGATTCACACACAATAGAAAACACAGATGCATAAGACTCATTGCATAGACATACGATTGAAACTTGAAATTGTTGTTCAGTCCGACTCCCAAGTGTTTTGGGAGCAACTAATCAGAAAGTACCCATTGGGGGCACTACTCGAGGAGCACGAGCAGCCTAACCAGATGGAGATGCAACATGAGGAGTGGGGCTACAATTGTTTTTTCCCTAGTTCATGTGTGCTACCTAAATATGTATTTGTACTACATGGTAGAACATAGGCGTGATGCTAGGGGCAGTACAGGTGTGCTCCGCAAGCAGTGTATGATGTTGAACTCGTTGTTGCGCGTCATGTCAAAGGAATGTTGCATGGTGTTGTACGATCTGTGCTGCGTGACACATCAAAGGTTTGTTCAATGGAGTGTGGAGGTGTGTTCCATATACCACACGGGAGAATATAAGTTTACCACAATGGAGGGGAGGGGTGAGGGATTCCTGGATAAGGGGGTATCCGGACAGCCGGATTATATACTTTGGCCGGACTGTTGGACTATGAAGATACAAGATTGAAGACTTCGTCCCGTGTCCGGATGAGACTCTCCTTTGCGTGGAAGGTAAGCTTGGCTATTCGGGTGTTAGATCTCCTTCTCTGTAACCGACTCTGTATAAACCTAGCCCCCTCCGATGTCTATATAAACTAGAGGGTTTAGTCCGTAGGACAACAACAATCATAATCATAGGCTAGCTTCTAGGGTTTAGCCTCTACGATCTCGTGGTAGATCAACTCTTGTAATACTCATATCATCAAGATCAATCAAGCAGGAAGTAGGGTATTACCTCCATCGAGAGGGCCCGAACTTGGGTAAACATCGTGTCCCCAGCCTCTTGTTACCATTAGCCTTAGACGCACAGTTCGGGACCCCCTACCCGAGATTCGCCGGTTTTGACACCGATATTGGTGCTTTCATTCAGAGTTCCATTGTGTCGTCGCGGTAAGGCTTGATGGCATGTCTCGTTGTCAAGGACAACATCACCTTTGGGGGAGCCATGGCTCTAGGCCAAACTCTCCGACTAGGCGGCTTCGTCATGACCGCCCGATCGGCTCTCGCGCCGACGATGACTTCTCAGGTCATCAAAAATAGCCTCCACATCGATTCTGAACTTGCCGAACAGATGGATCCAATAAAGCTCTCCTCCCTTAATGAGCTCTTGGATCGCATCGCCGCTCTGGGTGTCGCTACGGACTATGATCGGATTGGGCTTAAACCCGACCAAAGGGAGATTAACTCTCCGCCGGTCACCCATGAGATAGCGGTCGTGGAAGAGCAACGCATGGATTCTCCCTCTATTTTGAGGACAAACTATGTCCGGATTTCCGAGCTCTCCGAGCTGGATACCCGTTCGCGGGAGGACAAGACCCAAACCCCGGACTTAGAATCGGGCGGCGGGCCGGAAAAATTGGGCAACATCCCGGAGCCCGAGCTGCCAAGATCGGAAGCTTCTCTGCCCCTGGGTCTCAGATCGGGTCAGGGTTCGGACTTAAATCTACCCACCCACCCAGATTTAATCAATCTTTCCCATATCCGGCAAGAGCCCCAAGAAATAGTACATCACTACTGGGCCAGATTCCTCCTTGTGATAAACAAGGTCAAGGACTGTCGCGAGGAAGACGCAATCTCATTCTTTTGCAAAAATTGCACGGACAAGGGGATCCTCAACGCTATAAGTCGCCGTGACATAGTACACTTGCTGACTTAGCGGCCATAGTACAAAAGTACTGTGCGATGGAAAGCGCCTGGAAAACCCAAACAAAATTTTAGGATACTCCGGCTCTCACTAAACCCTTCGTCCGAACTAAAAGGGTAAACTCTCGTAAGTCGCCCGATTCAATTACTAAAACACCAAGGCCTGCCGCAGGGTGTGGAACCGTATTGGAGGAATGGCTCAATGGGCCATGCAAAATTCACAGCACACCGGATAACATACCAACACATAGCCTTAGAGCATGTTGGATACTTCGGCAGGTAGCGAAGAGCGGCAAGGATCTCCTCATCAACCATACGGCAGAGCAACATCCCGCCGAGAATGACAATGCGGTACTGACAGTCTTCGAGACTTTCGCCTCAAATAATAGGCGCAAGCGAGCACTCCACAGCCTCGCCGAAGTTTGCCATGTGGCAACAATAAATCCATGGAACGACACGGCTATAACTTTCAATGCCAGTGACGAACCTCAATTCCGAACAGTCCGGGCACCAGCCGCTTTGGTCCTTAGTCCAATTGTGGACGGCTTCCGGCTCACTAAAGTGCTCATGGACGGCGGAAGCGGGTTAAACCTCATCTATGAGGAAACCCTCAATAAGATGGAAATAGACAAGAGCCGCATTGAGCGAAGCAGCATGACCTTCAGGGGAATCATCCCTAGTCGGGAGGCACGATGTGCGGGAAAATCACACTAGATGTGGTATTCAACACGCCGAAGAATTACAAATCCGAAGAAATCACATTCCAATTGGCCCCATTCAGCAGCGGATACCACGCCCTTTTAGGGCGGGACGCATTCACGAGCTTTCAAGCTATACCTCATTATGGGTACATGAAGCTCAAAATGCCCGGGCCCAATGGAATCATCACTCTAGCTAGTGATCCGGACGTCGCACTCCACACCAAAAATAAGACCTCCGCGCTGGCCCTCGAGGCATTATCCGAAGCCCTCACGGCCGAAGAACTAACAACGCTGCGCGCCACAGTGGAAAGAGACGACGTGATACTCGACAAGCATCCCAAGTCCACCTCTTTTAAACCCGCGGACGAGATAGTCAAATTCCAGGTCCACCCAATGGACCCACAAAAACATCTTCCATTGGGACACAGCTGAACCCTACAATAGACGCCGCACTGCGAGATTTATTGCATGAGAATTGGGATATCTTTGCCTGGCATCCTTCAGACATGCCACGCATCCCACGCAGGCTGGCCGAACACAGCTTAAATATACTGAAGGGATATAAGCCGGTCAAGCAGACCCTTAGGCGCTTCTCAGAGACTAAGCGGCAAGCCATGGGATAAGAGCTAGCCAAGCTACTTGAGGCCGGATTCATCAGAGAAATAAAACATCCGGATTGGCTAGCAAACCTGGTAATGGTACCAAAGAAGGACAAATCCTGGCGCCTATGTGTCGATTTCAAAGACCTCAATAAGGCTTGCCCTAAGGATCCCTTCCCCCTCCCCCGCATTGATCAAATCATCCACGCCACCGCAGGACACAACTCATTGTGTTTCCTCGATGCATCCTCCGGATACCATCATATCAAGATGGCGGAGTCCGACCAAGCCGCAACGGCCTTCATCACGCCATACGGTCCCTTTTGTTTCAATACCATGCCCTTTGGGCTCAAAAATGCCGGTGCAACCTATCAACGCATGATTCAGACATGCTTGGAGAAACAAATCGGAAAAACAGTGGAGGCATATTTGGACGACGTGGTCATCAAAACAAGACACGTCGGAACTTTAATAGATGACGTGAGGCTCATGTTTGACAACCTTCGAACATATGACATCAAGCTCAACTCGGAAAAATGTGTCTTCGGCGTACCTTCCGGGAAGTTGCTCGGCTTCATCGTTTCCAATAGAGGAATTGAAGCAAATCCGGCAAAAATCCGAGCTCTATCACAGTTGGCTACCCCAACAGACCTCAAGCAGATCCAGAAATTAACTGGATGCGTGGCTGCCTTAAGCCACTTTATCTCCCGATTGGGAGAAAAGGCACTACCTCTTTATCGCCTTCTTTGACGCACCGAACACTTTGAGTGGACGGATGCGGCCACGACCGGAATAGAAGAAATAAAGGCCCTATTGGCCAGTAATCCAATCCTGACCGCGCCAAAAACTGGCGAACCTATGCTATTATACATAGATGCAGCACACTAGGTTGTAAGCGTAGTGCTCGTCGTTGAACGAGAAGCGGACGGACACAAGTTCCCACTCCAAAAGCCGGTATATTACGTGTCCACTGTCCTCACCCCATGCAAATCCCGGTACCCACACTATCAAAAGATAGCATATGCGGTCTTCATGGCATCCCGGAAGCTACGACACTACTTTCAAGAGTGTTCGATTACGGTGGCCTCCGAAGTACCACTCAATAACATAATAAATAACCGCGATGCCACGGGCCGGGTTGCTAAATGGGCTATCGAGCTCCTTCCGTTCGACATAACATACAAACCACGGTGAGCCATTAAGTCGTAAGTACTGGCTGACTTTGTCACTGAATGAACAGAAGTCGAACTCCCTAAAGAGTACGACGCATACTCCAATTGGATCATGCACTTCGACGGTTCTAAAATGCTGGCCGAATTGGGAGCGGGTGTTGTCCTGACATCCCCCATCAGAGACACGGTCCAATACATACTCCAAATATTATACACAGACTCCAACAATGCAACCGAATATGAGGCTCTATTGCATGGTCTTCGGATGGCAGTCTCCATGGGCATCCAACGCCTAGAAGTGCGCGGGGACTCGAACCTCGCAATATCACAAATAAATGGAGACTTTGATGCCAAGGATCCGAAAATGGCAGCATACCGTAATGCCATCCTCAAAATGTCAGCTCGGTTCGAGGGGCTCGAATTCCACCATGTGGTCCGAGAAAACAATCAAGCGGCGGATATCCTCGCCCGCATCGGCGCTAAACGCGAACCCGTCCCACCTAATATCTTCTTGGAAAGGCTGTTCAAGCCATCCATGGTATGGGAAGGGGAAACCGGCAATACCAGTCCGGATCCGAATATAACCCCAGATTCCGAACCATCTGACGTAATTGGAGGCTCTGCCACCGAAATAACACCTTCGGCCCACGAAATCATGGTTGTTATCGCCCCGTGGACCGAGCCCTTCTTAGCCTAGCTAACTAGGTAAGAGCTCCCCGAGGACCAAAATGAAGCACGTTGTATTGTGCGGCGCTCGAAGGCCTACAAAGTCCATGAGGGAAAGCTTTATAAGAAAAGCGCCACCGGAGTGCTCCAAAGATGCATCTCCGAAGAGGAAGGGCGACAGCTCTTGGCTAAAATCCATGCTGGACTCCGCGGGCACCACGCCGTAGCTCGGGCACGTGTAAGTAAGGCCTTCCATACAGGTTTTTACTGGCCGACAGCTCGGGCAGATGCACAGGACCTTGTCCAACATTGCGTCGGTTGCCAACTCTTCGCCAATCAGAGCCATATGCCCCCTACCACTCTCCAAACAATCCCCATAACTTGTCCCTTCGCGGTTTGGGGGCTTGATATGGTCGGACCTCTTAAAGGGGGAAGCCATAAGAAAAAATACTTATTGGTCATGGTGGACAAGTTCACCAAATGGATCGAAGCCAAACCAGTTAAAATGGCAGAATCTGGACCAATGATAGACTTCATATCAGGGGTTCTACACCATTATGGTGTCCCCCACAACATCATCACTGACAATGGCTCAAATTTCATAGCCGATGAGGTGAAAACTTGGTGCGGCAATATGGGCATTAAGCTCGATTGCGCTTCTGTCTATCACCCCCAAACAAATGGGCAAGTCGGACGTGCAAATGGTCTTATCATGAGCGGCATCAAACCCAGACTAGTGCGATCCTTGAGGGAATCAGATACGCACTGGGTCGAAGAGCTCGACTCTGTACTCTGGGGGATGTGGACCACGCGAAATCGCACCACCGGATACACACCATTTTTATGGTGTACGGTGCAGAGGCAGTACTACCCTACGATATAATTCATGACTCACCTCGCGTGCGCATGTACGAAGAGAAAGAAGCTGAGTTAGATCGGCAGGACAACTTAGATGCCCTGGAGGAGGAGCACGACGTCGCAAAAGCCCGTTCCGCTTTCTATCAGCAACAGGCTCGAAGGTACCAAAGCAGAGAAGTACGGGCCAAAACTTACAACATTGGCGAACTCGTTCTACGCCTACCGGAGAAAAAGAAGGACAAGCTCAAGCCCAAGTGGGAGGTCCCTTCATCATTGATAAAATTCTCACCGGAGGAGCGTACCGTCTACGTAATGCATCAGATAACAGACTTGAGCCGAACCCATGGAACACGGCCAGACTCCGAAGATTCTACGCCTAGTGTCGAGCTCAGTGTTTGTCTCCTTAACCTCCGCCTTTTCAATTATGTCCTCCTTTTTTCTTTCTCTTCCTCTTTTCCTTTTTCACACAAAGCCTTAAATGCTTTTCGGATGCTTCGATCGCTCCGGCCGCACTATGCGTGCTCAATATACCTGGGGGCTTCCTATGCGGAAGCTTAATGTAATTATTTTCATGGCTTCATGCCCACCACATATGCGTCATCTTTCCATATGTGCCTTTTCTTCACCATTATATGCATCGATATGACTTAAGTTTTGGCCATGCTGGGTTGCCTGGCTCTTGTGTTTATGCCCTATGTTCCCGTTAATTCGGCTAGGGCATAAGGGGAGCACCTCCGCGATTGTTATCGCCGGTTCAGCCGGATGTGTACCTCAGACTGGGTGAAGCCGAAAGCTAGCGTTCTTAAGGGAATATTCGGTCGGTGAACAAAAGATGTTTCTTGTTTATTATAACATAAATCCCCAGATGTTTTGTATCCTGCGTCTCTGTTTGCAGTTCGGACATGCACATCGATGCATGCGTACCCAGGGAAAGGAACCCCTAACGAAACTATTCTCTCTGGAAGATGTTTCTTACTATCCATGTAATATAACATAACTAGTTGGGTACTTGTCTGTTCAAGCACTTATGACCCCTACGCCTGGTTTCCACACGTACCCCGGTTTTACATAACTGAGCGGGTATTCGGATACACTTCAGACTGTCGGGTCCAGAGGCTGAAGCGAAAAGGTCCGCCATGACAAATGATCTACAATTCGGCTAGGAACTACATATGTCCATTGAAGTACATAGTCACTTGGACTGGCTAAATTCTTCTTCTATACCATCCAACAGGATGTCTAGCCTACAATACTGTTAGGAATACTTTACGGCTAATGCTACTTGGTCATACACCAGACTTACGGGAATCTATTTCCCATCTGAACCCATCGGTCCGACTTCGGCCTTATGGTTTGGATCAGCCTTGGCGTATCGCGTCTTCACCATGGCCCAGGCTTCCCTTGCACCTTGTCGGCAGGCTGATACCTTCCATAACTGGAAGCGCCGCCGTGCTCCTTTGAGCATATCCACAAGCTCCCCCATGCCTCCTGGCAGGGAAGCGGATGGCCACAAGGCCTGGGCAATACCCTGCATCATCTGCCGAGCTCGTTCGTGCAGTTGTGAGAGATCTTGTAGCAAATCGCCTGCGGATCCGGGCATCTCCTCTTCGGGACGGCCTGTCAGCATACCTACAGACATAACTCTGTTAATACGCTTCCTCACTGAACTGTACTGCAGTTCGTTTAAGCACATACCATAAATGCCGCGTCGAAGCCTTCTGTTCTCCTTCACGGAGTCCGCAAGCTGAGCTCGAACATCTGCTAATTCAACGCTCAGCTGGATATTGGCATCTTGGAGATTGTTCTTCTCTTGCCTAACCTGCGTGAGCCCACGCTCGCCAGCCTTTAGCTGTCTTCGAACATGTTTCTCATCATCTTTTACGATCTCCGGATTCTCTCCGGGATTGTGTGCAGAATCTTCTGTTAGATTTATAAAGCACGCCAAATACTAACTGGTATACGTCCTTAAAATTTCTCTATCGAGACAAGTATTACCAGATGAGGCCTCCTGGGATTCCTCTAGTTTGGCAACTGCGGCCCTCAGATGGGTCTTGCATTCCTATAGCTCTTGAGATAAATGGGTATTCTTCTCTACAAGAACCTGTACATACAATGATCCTTAAATCAGTTATTCCAACTGTTTCAAGTCTTAGGGGCTACTGATATACATGCTTATCAAATTTTCTTATCCGTATATCCTTTGTATACTGGTCCGTCGCTCTGGCGAGTCCATCTTGAGTAGCACGATGTATGCGTCTCTTGAGTTGAAGGCATTGGACACCTCTTCGGAAAAAATACCATCACGGAGTATGGCCCATCGGCGCCGGTGATTCATGGCACTCTCCACTTCGGAATTCGTAGCGGAGAGCTTGTCCGCATCCTCTGTAGGAGGACAATTCAGTGTTGTCCCCCCATCATCCTCCACTCGTGAGGCCGGTTCTGGAATCCGGCTGGCGGAGGCGTGGTCGGCAGGGTCTCCGGATAGAGTCCGACAGCTACTCTTTCTGCCAGGACATAATGGACGCTGTTATATTTCAACGATGATAATCACGGAGCAAGTTTAAATTATACCTCTGCGACAACGCCTCAATCCTAACCGCCTTCCTCTTAAGCTTGTCTGGCCGGGGTGACCTTTGCTGATGAAGGAATCCTTCTCGGAAGTTAGGACTTCGGCTTTACTTACATGCAACACAGGGAGCAGCCCGGGATAATCGGCGATGATGGCCACCAAGGTGCCGTCACAGCTTGCTTGGTAGAATGTCCCGTCAACAAGCTCATAGATATATCCGGATCTTCTTCAAGTCCGGGGTCGAGAGCCCGGCCAGGATCCTCTGGCTGCGGAGATGGGCTATTGAACTCTTTCACGACCTTTTTCAGTTCCTGCTTTGTGATAGCAAGGTAAATGATTGTGACAAGGGATGCAAGAATGGATAGAGTCAAGTAAAGGGTGACAGCTTACCCAGCTTGGGGGGTTGTACATAGAAAATCCATCCCGCGGCTTAATGCGGAGGAACTCCTCTTCTTCTCCTTTGTACAAATCGGACAATATTCTCGCCAGAGCGGTGGCAGAGTCCGGACCTTTACGATCGCAGCGGGTGGCGTCGTCTTCTCCGTTGAAGTGCCACATGGGTTTCCCCCGATATTGAAGTGGTTGCACCCCCCGCATTATGCATATTGACATAACTTCGATTATTGTCAGTCCTGATTGGGCCAGTATTTTATCCTGCCCATCAGATAGAGGACTTCTCTGTCATCTTCCTCCTAGGGGCTCCGGGGGCGCCAACTTTGGCGTTTCTTTAGCAGAGCGTTTGTGAACTCAAGAAGGCCTGTCCGGATTGGGTCCAGAAGGGGAACGCCATCTACATAAAACCACTCCGAAGGCCAGTCTTCGGATGCCTTCTTTGGAGTGCCGAACAAGTATCCGGTCTGGGCGATGCGCCATATTTCGGCTCCGCCCACTTGATATATAGATCCCTCCTGATTACGAGGGACAAGGCAGAATAGCCTCTTCCATAACTCGAAATGAGCCTCGCAGCCCAGAAATAGCTCACAGAGGGCAACGTAACCTGCGACGTGCAGTACGGAGGCAGGGGTGAAGTTATGCAGCTGGAGGCCGTAGAACTCCAGGAGCCCGCGGAGGAACGGGTGGATTGGAAACCGAGTCCTCTCAGCAAATATGGGACAAGGCATACCCGCTCCCCCTGAGATGGGTTAGGAAAGCTCTCCGCTTGCTCCCCGCCATTATAGGTGGCTAGTCCGGCTCGGACGGGGACCATGTATGCAGGTGGAAGAAATCCTTGGGTCTGCAAATCTACTAATCGGCTATGGGGGACAGAATACTTTTCCCAATCCCCTGGCTTGGAGCTAAGGATGCGAGAAGAGGAGCTGCGGCGACCGACCATGATGGAATGGTTTTTCCGGACGTGCTTTGTTGAATGCTCGCTTGGGGGAAGATGGTGTGATTTGGATCTGAGGATCCCCGTCTCTTCAAATAGACGGTTCACTTACAGGGTCAAGGTGGCAAATATAAAAATGCCCCGGATCCTCGTATTCACTCGACACGTGGAGATAGCCACTATTGAAGCACAGAAGCTGAGGAGTACACCATTAATGGGAAGCCGGACACTGTTCGCTATGATAGGTACTCTGGATTTGGAGAAGAACCCGTCTTGCAATGCCGAAGACAATCTGCGCACCGGACTCATCATTATTGAATCCTGGTTCGGGGGCTAGTGAGGGAGTCCTGGATAAGGGGGTATGCGGACAGCCGGACTATATACTTTGGCCGGACTGTTGGACTATGAAGATACAAGATTGAAGACTTCGTCCCGTGTCCGGATGGGACTCTCCTTTGCGTGGAAGGCAAGATTGGCGATTCGGCTGTTAGATCTCCTTCTCTATAACCGACTCTGTGTAACCCTAGCCCCCTCTGGTGTCTATATAAACTAGAGGGTTTAGTCCGTAGGACAACAACAATCATAATCATAGGCTAGCTTCTAGGGTTTAGCCTCTACAATCTCGTGGTAGATCAACTCTTGTAATACTCATATCATCAAGATCAATCAAGCAGGAAGTAGGGTATTACCTCCATCGAGAGGGCCCGAACCTGGGTAAACATCGTGTCCCCAGCCTCCTGTTACCATTAGCCTTAGACGCACAGTTCGGGACCCCCTACCCGAGATCCGCCGGTTTTGACACCGACAAGGGGTACAAGTTAGGTCAATAAAATCATTAAACCTATCAACATGAGATCTATTTTTGAAGGTGTCAACGTGAGGAGTACAATAGAGAAAATGCTCTGTAATTCAGACGCGGTTCACAAAATATTTGGTTAGAAAAAATGGATATCACGAAAAGAGCATCTTAAAATGATCTCCTATCCTTCCGAACACGTGGATAACCCATGAAACTCCTTGCTTTTTTTATAAGATGCATCAAACTCTTCGCCAACGACAAGTGATGTGAGATGCACCAGTTATCGCCGCAACATAGCTTAAAACAAACTTTTGCAGAAGGAATCTTAACCAGGGATTTTGACACAATTGATATGTATCCCCCGCTACGAGCGTTGGCCAACCCTATTTGCTGCGTAGGTCGCTACTTCATGACCAAGCGCGTACCCCTCCCCCCCCCCCCGGCACGTTGCCACTACGTATATTTAGTCCAACCAATTACCTCTTTCCATTTCTGCGAAGACTCTAGGACCCAAGCTTTTATTTCTTTGTGTGCCTTTTCT
>NC_041387.1:534936440-534987645 GCF_002162155.2 Triticum dicoccoides | reverse complement strand
TTTTCTTTCCTTTTTTCATTTTGGTGTTTCCTTTTTGTTTTTCTTCCCTTGTTTTTCATGTTTGTTTTTCCTTTTATTTTTGAAATTTTCTTGTCTTTTACATTTTCTTGTCTTTTTTTGAAATTGTGAAAACTTTAACAAATTATGAACAATTTTAGAAAACCATGAACAATTTTAAAATTCATAAATATTTCTTTAAATTTGCAGAATTTTTTGAGAACCATGAACAATTTTCAGATTCATGAATGTTTCTAAAATTATGAACATTTTTGAATTCACAAATACTTTCTTCAAATTAGTTAGTATTTTCTAAAAACTATGAACATTTTTTGAACCCATGAACATTTTCTTTGAATCTTCAAACAATTTTTGGAAATTAGGGAAACAATTCTAAATTAATGAAAAACAATTGTTTTGACGAACACTTTTTAAAATTATTTAATAATTTCTAGTTGATAAAATTGTTTCGTAATTCATGGAAAATTCTTGCATTATTTTTTATTTTTTAACCTTCATGAACATTTTTTGAATTTTTGAACAGTTTAAAATTTCGTGAAAATTTTATCAAAACCATGAATTTTTTTATATCCGGAACATATGTTTTAAAAATCATGAACATTTTTATGAATATGTGCACATTTCTTAAATCACCAAACATTTAACACAATTAACTTTTTTTTGAATTTGAATAATGTTTCGAAATCCTGAATTATTTAAGAAAGAAAAAATGAAAAGTATATATGAAAAAACAGGGCGCCCCTCACATGGGTCAGCCCATAAGGGCTCGGTGGGGAGCCGAAAATCCAACACCTACCTACATACGTTTTTCTTAGAGATCTACAGATAGTTGAAAAGCAAACTCCGACGCAGCCACAAATGCCCAAAGAACGGCCAACAGCTTGGTTGGCACCTCCGGAGGGTCTTGCGAAGGTTAATGTTGATGCAGCGGTCTCTATAGAAGGAAGTTTTGGAGCTATGGCGGCAGTTTGTCGGGATCAGAGAGGAAAATTTCTTGGGGCTTCAGCTGTCACTTTCAGACATATAATTGATCCTAACACACTGGAAGCATTGGGAGTACGTGAAGGGCAATCTTTAGCTGACGATCTTTACGAGAACCGGATTCATATTGCTTCAGATAGCAAGTTGGTGGTGAATGACATCAAGGTGAACTCGGCAGCAGGTTATGGAGTCATTCTACATGAAATAATAGACCTAACTAGGAATTTCATTTGTTGTAATATAGTTCTTGAGTCTAGGAGCTCGAATTTTGAGGCTCACACTCTCGCTAGGCATGCTTTAGGACTCAATTTTGGTCGTCATGTTTGGTTAGGCCAACCGGGGGAGCTTCCCTTTCCTATAAACATTTTGGAGATTGAATAAAGGTAAGCGAGATTGTCTAAAAAAAAGAATAACCTTTTTTAACCCCTAAAAAAAACCTACATACGTTTTTCAAAAACTCTACTAATCGTTTAAATTAATTATACACAAGAGTTTCATCCCGCTTCATGCGAGATGCCAGCCCATTAGCACCGATCGAACCCGGGTTTCCTAGATAGTTTGTAGCAATGCTAGCCACTGAGTGATCATGGTGTTCGTGGTAAAACGGCAGGGCTCGACATACTTAAGGTAAAAGAGCCGTCTTTCTCCACTGTTTTTTTTGTTTTTCACCAGTTTTCTTTGTTTCTTTCTCTGTTTTCATTTTTCTTTTCTTTCTTCTCCATTGTTTTTCTTTTATTTTCCTTGCTTCTCTTTGAGTTTTCACATTTTTATTTTCTTTCTTTCTTCTTCATTTTTTTGTGTCTTTCTCAATTTTAATCGGCATTTTTGTTTTCTCTCTGTTTTCACTATTTTTCTATACATATTTTTGGCATATACATAATACAGTTTAAATACATGTTTTTAATGTTTTTCAAAAACAAGATCAACTTTTAAAATACATGATCAGAATTTTTTTCCGTACACACTTTAGATTTTCCAAATGCTTGATTAACATTTTTTTAATTACGTGATCTACTATTTTCACACACATTTTGTATTTCTTTATACATTTTCCGTATACATGAGAAAAAAAATTCTATATACACATTTAACATTTTTCAAAAGCTTGGTTAATATTTTTTTGAAACTTTTCATAATAAATTTTGTTTGTAATATGTTTCCTTAGAATATTTGGAAGTATAAACGAAAATGAAATAAGAAAGCAAATAATATTGCATGAACAAAAAAGTGAAGAATAAAAACGAGGCTGTTGGCCTGTGGCTCCTGTGCGCATGGGTCGGCCCATCTTGCGCAAGCCCTCACGCGAGAGTGCCCTACGTCTAACTATCTCTCCGAGTGCAAGAGCTATATATCGGCTGTAACAATTTGTAATTTTTCGTTCATTTTTTTCATGCCTAAATTTTTTCTTCGGTGTTTTTTCTCGGTTTTGATTGTTTTTTTCCTTTTCAACGTTTTTCTGTTTCTTTCTCAATTTTGTTGGTTTTCATTGGTTTTTGTTGTGCTTCATGGTTTTCTTCAATTTTCTCCAGTTTTTGTAGGTTTTTCTTCTTTCCAACACATGTCTACATTTTACACACAATTTACATTTTGTATATATATGAAAAACAATTATGCAAGTTTAAACATTTCTAAACACATGATTAATGTTTTTTTATATTTTTGCTCTGATATCTACCTTATTTCATACATGCTGACACCATATGTATTCATGTGAAACTTCTTTTATACATGTTTAACAATTTTTCTAATTATATGATTAGCATTTTTTTGGTTTTAAGCGGATTAACATTTTTTCCATATTATATGTTCCGATGTCTGCTTGTTTTCATACAAGTTGCACACTTTTCATATACGCCTGAAACATTTCTGTATACACATTAAACATTTATGAAATATACGATAAGCATCTTTTAAAATATATGTTTTGATGTCTACATTTTTCATACACATTATAGAGTTTTTGCGTACACCTAAACATTTTTTATGCACATAAAATATTTTTCAAATACATATTCAACGTTTTTTTCCAACACATGTTTTCAAACTTTTGTTAGAATGCGTTCAAATATTTTTCTAATACATTTTGAATTTTTTTGAATGATATTAGCATTTTTTAAAACTAAGTTATCAATTTTTTACACTACATTAACATTTTTTTCAAACATATGTTTTGCTGTCTACTTTTCTTCATACACGTGGTAGATTATTTTATACATCTAACACATTTTCCTATACACGTTTAACATTGTTTTTTAAATGCATGATTCACGCTTCAGTCAAAATATGTTTTTGAACATTTTCTAAATATGGGTTAACCATTTTTTGATATTCGTGATTTTATTTTTTTAAGTAATTAAATATTTTAAAAACATGAACAAAAAAAAAAAGGAAAACAAACTAATCTGCATGCTATCGAAGTCACGCCTGCTATTCCTCCCGAACGTCAGCCCACGTGGCCCATCTATGAGGCGGTGTGCGGGCTTCTTCCAACTCGCAATGAGCGGGACATAGTCGTGCCCTTTCTCCCATCATGCAATGCGCCAAATAGGCGCTCCCACGAGCGCTAAGGGTGGATTTGGTTACTTGCCTCCACCCCAATCAGGCCCGCAGAAGAAGAATTTGTCTAGTTTGGTTGGGTGGGTCGCATCAAAAAGTTGGCCAGCACGAACCTTAAAGCACCTCTGGGCCTGGCTCTAGGGAACGGTCGAATCAACCGCTTTTCCACAGCCACGCCTGAGCGATGCAACTCGTGGCACATGGGAGTTGGAGGCTGCATGCAAGGTAGCATTCTCGAGAAGTCGTGTTCTTTCCCGAAGAGGCGGCATAATTACCCTCACCTTCCCTCACCACTCTCACTCCCCTCTTCCCACTCTCACACTGCTGAGGGTGAGCAGGGGATAGACAGACTACAAGGCGATCCTAGGCGTCGACCACTCGATTCACCAACGCACCGGCAGGACATCACAATGGAGGTAAGCCCTCGATTCAAGCGTTACTGCATTCGATCCACGGTTTAGATTGGATTGCCAGACTCAGTTCGAGCGTTAGGAGAAGATTGAATATAAAGGGGGTTGGGAGATCAAATTTGCACACTCGATTCATCACAAAACCGATGGATTCTAGGGTTCATACAACGATTTTTTTAGTACATGGGAGTTGCGGAGTAGGGGAAATCTACCTTACAAGCACCTATCCTAGACGCGGCGACCTTGGAGGCACTTCGAGCAGCGGGTGCACATCCTTCTTGTTGTCTTCCACCACCGCATCCACCACACCATCTTGAAAGGATCGAGAAGAGGTGTCTAGAGGGGGGGGGGTGTGATTAGACACTTAACAAGCAAAAATAGCAGTTTTTAAGTTCTTCAAGTTGAGGTTGTAGATAGGCACAATTTTAAGCATTCCCAACACAATTCAAGCACACGGCAAGAGAATAGGTAGCGGAAATAGTAAAGCATGCTAGTTGCAAGAAAGTAAAGGGATGGGATTGGAGTGTGCAAACGCAATGAAGACACGGAGATTTTTGGCGCGGTTCCGATAGGTGGTGCTATCATACGTCCACGTTGGTGGGGACTTCAACCCAAGAAGGGTAATGGTTCCGCGAGTCCACGGAGGGCTCCACCCATGAAGGGTCCGCGAAGAAGCAACCTTGTCTATCCCACCATGGCCATTGCCCACGAAGGACTTGCCTCACTTGGGTAGATCTTCGCAAAGTAGGCGATCTCCTTGCCCATACAAACTCCTTGGTTCAGCTCCACAATCTTTTTTTTGACCTGAAACTGTAGGGCTTTGGCCCCACAACAATTTTATTACTCCCAAACAAAAATACATATGTGCAGTAATTACAAGGTCAGGGAGACCCTAAAAGAGAAAAGGCAAGTTGAAAAAGCTAACCTCAAGGAGGCAAAAAAGAGATCCATCTAATCAGATCATCTTTGAATTTAGGTTTAATCCTATGAACTAAAAGAAAAACGTCCAAAATAAAAGAAGCTCTCCACCTACGAAAAGATGGTTTGATATTCCTGAAAACCCTGTCATTTCTAACATTCCAGATATTCCAGCAAGCTAGAAAAACCACTTCAGAGAAGAAAGGCCTTGCAAAATCCCTTCTAGCTTGGTAAGCAATGGCAGTCATTTCATCTCCAGCAGGCCAGCTGATTTGAAGGTAGTTCCAGACCCTGCAACTAAAGTTACAGTGGAAGAAAAGATGATCCCTGTCCTCCTTGGTGTGCGTGGGACACAACACACATAAATTTGAGTCAGAGACATTCCAGTGCCTTCTCTCCAACATATCTTGTGTGTTCAACCGATCCATGATCAACATCCAAGCAAAGAACTTGATCCTCAAGGTGCAACAACTAGCCCAAATCCAGGACAATATTGGGTTTGACACAATGTGCTTATGCAAGAAGGTATAATATTTCTTGGCAGAGTAATCCTTTCCATCCTCTTTCCAAACCCAAACATCATTCAACTGGTGATTAACATTTGAATTTCCAAGCAAGGATTGCAATGACTGCAACTCACCAAAAGCTCTCTCAGAGAGTGGTAAATGAAATAAAGGAGTTAGCTCAGACATGTCAAAAACCTCAGCAACAGAAATAAGAGGGTCAATGACAAAGGAGAATAGTCTTGCAAATCTTTGATCAAGTGGTACACTGGAATCTCCCAAAGACCAAGAATCAGACCAAAATAGAACTGTGTCACCCCTATGAACATGCACAACACAGAGCATCCTGAATTTATCCATCAACTTGCAAATATCCCTCCACCAGAAGGAACCACAAATGGTTGTAGCATGGGGGACTCTACCATGATAGTAAGTATTCCAAATCAAATGCACCCAGGGAACATCAACTTTATTGTAGAACTTACTGACATGTTTGAGAAGAAGGGCTTCATTCTGCAGCCCCAAATTCAAAATACCCAGCCCACCTTTATTTTTTGGTCCGCAGACCAAGCTCCAAGCAGCCAAAGACTGACAAGACTCCTGTCCATACTGTCTCCAAAGGCA
The DNA here is from genome assembly GCF_002162155.2 of Triticum dicoccoides. Taxonomy (NCBI): domain Eukaryota; kingdom Viridiplantae; phylum Streptophyta; class Magnoliopsida; order Poales; family Poaceae; genus Triticum; species Triticum dicoccoides. The sequence continues at coordinate 534,981,635 of NC_041387.1, read as the reverse complement.
CTGCCTCTGAATTCTCTCCAGTTGCTTTAAAATACCAGGAGGCAGGTCCAAACTGCAGAGGAAAAAAATAGGAACAGAAGAGAGAGCAGAGATCAAGTATTGTAGCCTTCCTCCATGAGCAAGGGAGGAGGAGCTTACAGAAAGTTTCCTCTCCATACTATCCACCAAAGGCATTAAGTCCAGAATCTTGGGTTTGTTGATTCCCACAGGTAGCCCAAGATAGGTAAAAGGCAGAGAGCCAACCACACAACCAAAGACTGAAGCCAGCCTAGCTATCTCCACTGAATCAACATTAATAGGAAGCATAGAAGACTTATGATAGTTGACATGCAGCCCAGTTGACTTGGAGAACAGAAGTAACATCTTCTTCAGAGCAACCAATTGAGGTTCCTTAGCAGGCAAAATAATTAGGGTGTCATCAGCATACTGAATAATGGGGTAGTCCTTGTCATGACAGGGAACTGGAAGCTCCAAAAGTCCCTTCTGAAACATATCATTAACAACTGATTGCAACAAATCAGCAGCAATTGCAAACAGGAGTGGAGAGAGAGGGTCACCCTGCCTAACACCTTTCTTGCAGGTAAATTGCTTACCAGGTACTCCATTAAGCAAAACAGAAGAAGTACCAGAAGCAAGGAACTGCTTAACCCAGGAAATCCATTTGTCATTGAAACCTTTGTGTCTCAAAATCTGAAATATAGCCTCATGCTCAATTGAATCAAAAGTTTTCTCAAAGTCTAGCTTAAGGATAACAATAGGCCTTTTAGACTGGTGGCATTGATGCAAGTATTCAAGTGTCCAAGCCACACAGTCCTGGATTGTTCTTGACTTGATAAAACCATATTGGTTTTTATGCAAACATCTCATGATATCCAACTGAAGCCTGTTTGCAACCATTTTTGAAAGAAACTTAACCCCCATACCAGTAAAAGAGATAGGTCTAAAGTCATTGACAGATTTAGGAGACCTCTTCTTTGGTACCAGAGTGATGTATGAATAGTTGATATTATCAAGATTAGCAGTCCCTTCATGAAAAGCAGCAGCCAAAGCATAGAAATCCTTGCTGATTATATGCCAACACTTTTTGAAAAACAAGCCATTAAATCCATCAGGGCCAGGTGACTTATCAATAGGCATGTTCTTAACAGTGTTATCCATCTCCTCCTTGGAGAACACTTTAGTCAAGGAATCCAAACCCTCCACCCTATCCAAAATAGAGGAGAGATCAAAACACATTTCAATCCCATGACTAGTGCCCATTCTGTTCTTGAAATTAAGCCATAGAGCAGCAGCCATTTGTTCATGGTCAGACACCACAGAGCCATCCTCCAGCCTTAAGGAAGAAATGTAGTTATGCCTATATCTTTCAGAAGCCATGGCATGGAAAAATTTAGTGTTCTCCACAATCTTGACGGAGGCTCCCAAGTGACACCTAACCAATCTAGGAGACACCGCTCTCCAAAAGGTAATAGATGGTGTGTTGATTATGAACTCCTTGATCTTGTGCTTTAAATAATAGTCTCCCCAACACTCAACTCCCTCTCACAGTTTTGGCTATGGTGGAAAGATGATTTGAGTGGAAAGCAACTTGGGGAAGGATAGAGATCAAGATTCTTGTGGTTGGATTGGAATGTCTTGGTATCAACATATGAGTAGGTGGTTCTCTCTTGGAAAATGAGTAGTGGAAGTGTAGGCACGTTCTGATGGCTCTCTCACAAATGGAGAAGGGGGTGGATGGGTATATATAGTCTCCACACAAAATCCAACCGTTACACACTCTTTACCCAACTTGGTCAGACTGAATAGAAGAACTCGGTGAGACCGATTTAGTTCAAAATGTGAACGTTAGGAATCTCGGTGGGACCGACAAGATCAACTCGGTGGGACCGATGTGCTAGGGCTAGGGCACTCATCTCGGTGAGACCGATCGCATGAACTCGGTGAGACCGATTTCAGCAATGATCAAATAGAGAGTTGGTCAAGCAAAATCGATGGGACCAATTGCACATTTCGGTGAGATGGAAATAATTACAACAGGAAACAGAGAGTTTGCAAGGCCATCTCGATGAGATCAAGATCCGTATTGGTGTGACCGAATTGATTAGGGTTTCTAGCAGTGGCTATGTCAAATGAACTCGGTGGCGCCGGATAGATCAAATCGGTGGGGCTGAGTTTGACTTTAGGTTTTGGACATATGTGGAAATGAGAAAGTGGCTGGGGGTTTTTGGAGCAATATCACTAAGCACTTTGAGCAAGTAGACCATTAAGAAGCACCTCACCCCCCTTTTAATAGTATTTGCTTTCCTATGGACTCAATGTGAACTTGCCAACTTGGATCACTAAAAATGAAAATGAAGAGTCTTGAGCCTTTGCCAATCTTTGTCCTTAGCATTTTGAAGGGGTTCCACATCCTCTTGACCTGGCCACTCCATTGTTGAACTCATCTGAAATGCACTTGATAAAAGTATTAGTCCAACAAGAAATATGTTGTCATTGATTACCAAAATCACCCAGGGAGCACTTGTGCTTTCACATCCTAAATCTTCGCTTCATTGTCTTCGTCCACAACGATGGGTCTTGCACGGTCACTGATACGTGTCCGTCGTATCTATAATTTTTGATTGTTCCATGCCAATATTCTTCAACTTTCATATACTTTTGGCAACTTTTTATACTATTTTTGGGACTAACATATTGATCAAGTGCCTAGTGTCAGTTCCTGTTTGTTGCATATTTTATGTTTCGCAAAAAACCAATATCAAACGGAGTCCAAACGGTATAAAAACGGACGGAGAATTATTTTGGAATATTTGGGATTTTTCGGAGGAAGAATCAACGCGAAACGGTGTCCAAGGTGGCCACAAGACAGGGGGGCGCGCCCACACCCCCTGGGCACACCTGGCACTCTCGTGGGCCACCCGTAAGGAGGTTGATGCCCTTCTTTTTCCGCAAGAAAGCTAATTTTATGAGAAAAATCTGGGCGAAAGATTCACCCCAATCGGAGTTACGGAACTCCGTATATTAAAGAAACGGTGAAGGGGTAGAATCTGGGAATGCAGAAACGGAGAGATAGATCCAATCTTGGAGGGGCTCTCGCCCCTCCCAAGCCATGGGAGCCAAGGACCAGAGGGGAAACCCTTCTCCCATCTAGGGAGAAGGTCAAGGAAGAATAATAAGAAGGGGGGCTCTCTCTCCCTTGCTTCCGGTGGCGCCGGAACGCCGCCGGGGGCCATCATCATCACCGCGATCTACACCAACACCTCCGCCGTCTTCACCAACATCTTCATCACCTTCCCCCATATATATTCAGTGGTCCACTCTCCCGCATCCCGCTGTTCCCTCTACTTGAACATGGTGCTTTATGCTTCATATTATTTTCCAATGATGAGTTGCCACCCTATGATGTTTGAGTAGATTTCTGTTGTCCTATCGGTGATTGATGAATTGCTATGATTAGTTTGAGTTGCATGTTTTATTATTGGTGCTGTCCTATGGTGCTCTCTGTGTCGCGCAAGCGTGAGGGATCCCCATTGTAGGGTTTGCAATATGTTCATGATTTGCTTATGGTGGGTGGCGTGAGTGACAGAAGCACAGACCCGAGTAAGTAGGTTGTTTGCGTATGGGATAAAGGGGACTTGATACTTTAATGCTATGGTTGGGTTTTACCTTAATGAATCTTTAGTAGTTGCGGATGCTTGCTAGAGTTCCAATGATAAGTGCATATAATCCAAGTAGATAAAGTATGTTAGCTTATGCCTCTCCCTCAAATAGAATTGCAATAGTGATTACCGGTCTAGTAACGTAGTCAACTGCCTAGGGACAATTCCACAACTACTACCACCACTTTTCCACACTCGTTATATTTACTTTATTACTTCTTTATCTAAACAGCCCAAGCTTTTATTTACGTGCTCTTTATTATCTTGCAAACTTATCCAACAACACCTACAAAGTACTTCTAGTTTCATACTTGTTCTAGGTAAAGCGAACGTCAAGCGTGCATAGAGTTGTATCGGTGGTCGATAGAACTTGAGGGAATATTTATTCTACCTTTAGCTCCACGTTGGGTTTGACACTCTTACTTATCGAAAACTGTTGCGATCCCCTACACTTGTGGGTCATCAAGACCTTTTTCTGGCGCCGTTGCCGGGGAGTCATAGCGTGGGGTGAATATTCTCGTGTGTGCTTGTTTGCTTTATCACTAAGTAATTTTTATTTGCTGTTCTAAGTTGTTCTCTATCTTTAATTATGGATATGGAACACGAAATAGCAAAAAAATTAGGTGTACTTGCTAGTCATAGAGATGGGGTAACTCCTAAAACCCTCGATTCTCACTTTGTGAAAGATATTATGTACTACTTTGATAATCCCGAGAAAACCCCATTCAACTTTATAATGGGAGACACGTTGGATCAACGTGAATACTTTAGGGATTATCGCTTGACACAAAAAGGGAAACTATTATGGGATCAATTTATTATGTTGCGTTGAATGCTCGGGATCTATGCTTGAGATATGATATTACTTGTTGCTCTAGGATGAAGGGTCCACACCTTCCCTTTTCATGCAAATTTAATGATAATGAAACCTTAGCTTCTTATGCTAATGGTATATATGATTACTATGATGTTGAACAAATTGAAGAATTTGTTGCTTTTAAGGCTGCTTATGAAATTGAATCTTTGTTTGAAAAGTATGAAGCTTTTGATGATGATGTTTATAGGCCTGAAAATCTTGCTATACTTAGATATTGCTATGAAAGTTATGAATACAATTACTATATTAATGCATTTATTGAGAAAGTCTCCGCTGTCCAAGAAGAGACTAATATTTTGCAGGAAGCTATGGAAGAAGAAATTGATGAAACTGTGAGCTCATTGGATTAAAAAGATGATGAGGAGAGCAAAGAACAAAAGGAGGAAGATCGGATTGATCACCCGTGCCCACCTTCTAATGAGAGTAACTCTTCAACTCATACATTGTTTAATTCCCCTTCGTGCTTACCGAAGGATGATTGCTATGATCCCTTGAATTTGTTTGAAATATCCCTTTTTGATAATGCTTGCTATGTTTGTGGCCAAGATGCCAATATGAATTATGCTTATGGAGATGAACTTGCTATAGTTCCTTATGTTAAACATGAAATTGTTGCTATTGCACCCACGCATGATAGTCCTATTATCTTTTTGAATTCTCCAAACTACACTATATTGGAGAAGTTTGTGCTTATTAAGGATTATGTTGATGGGTTGCCTTTTACCGTTGCACATGATGATTTTGATGAATATAATATGCATGTTCTTGCTGCTCCTACTTGCAATTATTATGAGAGAGGAACTATATCTCCACCTCTTTATGTTTCCAACACGATAGAATTGCAAGAAACTGTTTATACTATGCATTGGCCTTTACTTGGTGTGCATGAATTGTTCTTTTATGACATGCCGATGCATAGGAAGAGAGTTAGACTTCATTGTTGCATGATATATGTTAATTTGTGCTCACTACTAAATTACAAATCATTTTTAATTAAAATTGGCTTTGATATACCTTGGGATCCGGGTGGATCCATTACTTGAGTGCTATATGCCTAGCTTAATGGCTTTAAAGAAAGCGCTGCCAGGGAGACAAACCGGAAGTTTTAGAGAGTCATTTATTTCTGTTGAGTGCTTTTATATAGTTTAAAAACAAAAAAATAAAGAAGGGAAACCAAAACTTTTCAAAAAGGAAAGTGAAAGTGAGAGAGACAAGCATTGTTGAAGTGGGAGAGCTCCTTGAACTTTGTTCATGCTCACGGAAACTTTGTGAATCTTGATTATAGAAACTTTTCATCAAAAATAATTATCCCCTTGTACAATTCCATTTTATTATAAAAATAATGTGCCAAGGTTTGCCTTTAGGATGTTTACAATGCTTGTTGGTTTGTACGGTGCAGGACAGAAACTTTGGCTGTAGTGCGCGATTTTACATTTTTTGCTGGAACGTCAAATTGTTATGATTCTTTTTGCACTGTCTTGATATACAACTTTTTATTTTTTCTAATTTTTGTAGAATTTTAGGGGTACCATAAGTATGGTTAATGTTCAGATTGCTACAGACTGTTCTGTTTTTGACAGATTCTGTTTTTGATGCATAGTTTGCTTGTTTTGATGAATCTATCAATTTATATCAGTGGATTTAAGCCATGAAAAAGTTATATTACAGTAGACACAATGAAAAAACAAAATATGAATTTGTTTGCAACAGTACTTAGAGTAGTAATTTGCTTTATTATACTAACGGATCTTACCGAGTTTTCTGTTGAAGTTTTGTGTGGATGAAGTGTCTAATCGAGGAGGTTTCGATATGAGCAAAAGGAAGAGAGGCAAGAGATAAAGCTTGGGGATGCCCAAGGCACCCCAAGTAAATATTCAAGGAGACTCAAGTGTCTAAGCTTGGGGATGCCCCGGAAGGCATCCCCTCTTTCTTTAACAAGTATCAGTATGTTTTCGTATTCGTTTCGTTCATGCATTATGTGCAAGTCTTGGAGCGTCGTTTGCATTTAGTTTTCTGGTATGAGATAGTCCTTGGTTTATTTATAGAATTCTCATTGCACTTCACTTAAATCTTTTGAGTATGGCTTTATAGAATGCTTCATGTGCTTCACGTATATCGTTTGAAGTTTGGATTGCCTGTTTCTCTTCACATAGAAAACCGCCATTTGTAGAATGCTCTTTTGCTTCATTTATATTTTTAGAGCGTGGGCATATCTTTGTAGAAAGAATCAAACTCTCTTGCTTCACTTATATCTATTTAGAGAGATGACAAGAATTGGTCATTCACATGGTTAGTCATAAAATCCTACATAAACTTGTAGATAGCTGAATATGATATGTTTGATTCCTTGCAATAGTTTTGCGATATAGATATGGTGATATTAGAGTTATGCTAGTGGGTGGTTGTGGATTGTAGAGACCCTTGTTTTGAGGTTTGCAAGTCCTGTAGCATGCACGTATGGTAATCATTGTGTGACAAATTTGAAGCATGTGGTGTTTCTTTGATTGTCTTCCTTATGAGTGGCAGTCGGGGACGAGCGATGGTCTTTTCCTACCAATCTATCCCCCTAGGGGCATGCGTAGTAGTACTTTGCTTCGAGGGCTAATAAAGTTTTGCAATAAGTATATGAGTTCTTTATGACTAATGTGAGTCCATGGATTATACACACATTTACCTTTCCATCATTGCTAGCCTCTTCGGTACCGTGCATTGCCCTTTCTCACCTCGAGAGTTGGTGCAAACTTTGCCGGTGCATCCAAACCCCGTGATATGATACGCTCTATCACACATAAGCCTCATTATATCTTCCTCAAAACAGCCACCATACCTACCTATTATGGCATTTCCATAGCCATTCCAAGATATATTGCCATGCAACTTCCATCATCATCATATTCATGACTTGAGCATTCATTGTCATATTGCCTCGCATGATCGTAAGATAGCTAGCATGATGTTTTCATGGCTTGTCCGTTTTTTGATGTCATTACTATGCTAGATCATTGCACATCCCGGTACACCGCCGGAGGCATTCATATAGAGTCATATCTTTGTTCTAGTATCGAGTTGTAATACCAAGTTGTAAGTAAATAAAAGTGTGATGATCATCATTATAGAGCATTGCCCCATAAAAAAAAGAAAAAGAAAAAAAAGAAAAAAAGGAAAGGCCAAAGAAGCCTAAATAAAAAGGGGGCCAAAGAAGCCCACCCAAAAAAATAAAAAAAAGAAAAAAAGAAGAAAAAGAAAAGGGGCGATGTTACTATCCTTTTTCCACACTTGTGCTTCAGAGTAGCACCATGTTCTTCATATAGAGAGTCTCCTATGTTATCACTTTCATATACTAGTGGGAATTTTCATTATAGAACTTGGCTTGTATATTCCAACGATGGGCTTCCTGAAATGCCCTAGGTCTTCATGAGCAAGCAAGTTGGATGCACACCCACTTAGTTTACAGTTTGAGCTTTCATACACTTATAGCTCTTAGTGCATCCGTTGCATGGCAGTCCCTACTCCTCGCATTGACATCAATTGATGGACATCTCCATAGCCCGTTGATTAGCCGCGTCGATGTGAGACTTTCTCCTTTTTTGTCTTCTCCACATAACCTCCATCATTATATTCTATTCCACCTATAGTGCTATATCCATGGCTTGCGCTCATGTATTGCGTGAGGGTTGAAAAGGCTTAAGCGCGTTAAAAGGTATGAACCAATTGCTCGGCTTGTCATCGGTGTTGTGCATGATGGGAGCATTTTGTGTGACGAAAATGAAGTATGGCCAAACTATATGATTTTGTAGTGATAAGCTTGGTTTCGCCTTGTTGTTTTGAAAAGACATGATTGCTTTATTGGTACTCTCAAAGTATTATCGTTTTTATGTCAAATGATAGACTATTGCTTTGAATCACTCGTGTCTTAATATTCATGCCATGATTAGACATATGATCAAGATTATGCTAGGTAGCATTCCACATCAAAAATTATCTTTTTTATCATTTACCTATTCGAGGACGAGCAGGAACTAAGCTTGGGGATGCTGATACGTCTCCGTCGTATCTATAATTTTTGATCGTTACAGGCCAATATTCTTCAACTTTCATATATTTTTGGCAACTTTTTATACTATCTTTGGGACTAACATATCGATCCAGTGCCCAGTGTCAGTTCCTGTTTGTTGCATGTTTTATGTTTCGCAGAAAACCAATATCAAACGGAGTCCAAACGGGATAAAAACGGACGGAGAATTATTTTGGAATATTTGGGATTTTCTGGAGGAAGAATCAACGCGAAACGGTGTCCAAGGTGGCCACGAGACAGGGGGCGCGCCCACACCCCCCGGGCTCACCTGACACTCTCGTGGTCTATCCGTAAGGCGGTTGATGCCCTTATTTTTCCGCAAGAAAGCTAATTTTATGAGAAAAATCTGGGCAAAAGATTCACCCAATCGGAGTTACGGATCTCCGGATATTAAAGAAACGGTGAAGGGGTAGAATCTGGGAACGCAGAAACGAAGAGATAGATCCAATCTCGGAGGGGATCTCGCCCCTCCCAAGCCATGGGAGCCAAGGACCAGAGGGGAAACCCTTCTCCCATCTAGGGAGAAGGTCAAGGAAGACGAATAAGAAGGGGGGCTCTCTCCCCCTTGCTTCTGGTGGCGCCGGAACACCGCCGAGGGCCATCATCATCACCGCGATCTACACCAACACCTCCGCCGTCTTCACCAACATCTCCATCACCTTCCCCCATCTATATTCAGAGGTCCACTCTCCCGCATCCCATTGTACCCTCTACTTGAACATGGTGCTTTATGCTTCATATTATTTTCCAATGATGTGTTGCCATCCTATGATGTCTGAGTAGATTTCCATTGTCCTATCGGTGATTGATGAATTGCTATGATTAGTTTGAGTTGCATGTTTTATTATTGGTGCTGTCCTATGGTGATCTCCGTGTTGCGCAAGCGTGAGGGATCCCTGCTGTAGGGTTTGCAATATGTTCATGATTTGCTTATGGTGGGTGGCGTGAGTGACAGAAGCACAGACCCGAGTAAGTAGGTTGTTTGCGTATGGGATAAAGGGGACTTGATACTTTAATGCTATGGTTAGGTTTTACTTTAATGAATCTTTAGTAGTTGCAGATGCTTGCTAGAGTTCCAATCATAAGTGCATATGATCCAAGTAGATAAAGTATGTTAGCTTATGCCTCTCCCTCAAATAGAATTGCAATAGTGATTACCGGTCTAGTAACATAGTCAACTGCCTAGGGACAATTCCACAACTCCTACCACCACTTTTCCACACTCGTTATATTTACTTTATTACTTCTTTATCTAAACAGCCCCAAGCTTTTATTTACGTGCTCTTTATTATCTTGCAAACTTATCCAAAAACACCTACAAAGTACTTCTAGTTTCATACTTTTTCTAGGTAAAGCGAAGTCAAGTGTGCGTAGAGTTGTATCGGTGGTCGATAGAACTTGAGGGAATATTTATTCTACCTTTAGCTCCTCGCTGGGTTCGACACTCTTACTTATCGAAAACTGTTGCGATACCCTACACTTGTGAGTCATCAGTTACCTGGTGCCAGCGCCCTGACTACCGTATGCATCGCATCATGGTCGTCCTTCGGCGCCACCATCGTCTTCGTACAGAATGATGTGGCCCGCTCGTCTTGACGAGCCCCGTACCCCTTGTACTTGGCCCATCTTGCTCTCTAACCAGTGTCGCCGGGCTTGGGCTGATCCATGGCCCAACATAGTATGTCGACTGACATAGCGCCTTTCACTCGGTCAGGAATCAACATCTTCAACTCCTCTGTCATCGCCTTCTTTACCACAAAGTCTGTGTCTTTGTGCATGTCCTCGATGTTGGTGAAGTTAGAGCACACTTCCATAGTGTTCTTGAACTTGGTTCGGTCATTGAGTGAGTAGCCAAAGAAGAAAGACCTCCATCCAATGCCCCAGGGGAGGGGTTGGGGATAGTGAAAGTGCGTTATATCAACTAGAGGGGGTGAATAGGCGATTTTTACAAATTCGTCACTGAGGAAATTCTAAGTGAGGAATTTCCTAAGCAGCGAAACACTAGCAGCGGAATAAGTACTCAGGTACAAGCATAACTCCTCAATCAGAACAAATTCCTAACTCCCCAGGTACAAGCATGGTGCAGTGGATGATGATTCTGGGGCGAAAGTCATCTCCTTGAGAGATTCCTTGAAATCCTCAAACCAAGGATCATGACGAGTACGATGGCCTTCATAGACCTCAGAGAGTCGGTCCCAGATAAGCTTCGCATGATTGGGATGCATGATGTTCCTGAACTGATTTTGGGACAAACAGGAGCAAATGACATCCTTCACCGTGAGGTTGAGTAGAGTGTACTTGCGAATATCATCAGCCTCCGCCATCTTGCATAGATCGGTAAGACCAATCTCAGTGACGGTCCACAGTTTGCTATTCATCGCCATGAGTCGCTTCTTCATCATGGCCTTCCACTTCGGATACTCATGACTGTCAAAGATGGGGCATGCCACTTTTTTCATTCCTGCAGTCGACATAACTAAAACTCCAGGCGGTCAAACCAAAATCACACAGAACAAGGGAGTACCTTACTCTGGTACCAATTGAAAGTGCGTTAAGTCGACTAGAGGGGGGGGGGTGAATAGACGATTTTTACAAATTCGTCACTAAGGAATTTCAGGGTGAGGAAATTCCTAAGTCATGAACAACTAGCAGCAGAATAAGTACTCAGGTATAAGCATAACAAAGCAATAGCAGAGTCATCATAATGAAATGAAAAACAGACACAAAGTACAGAAAGCGTAAACACAGGATAATCAGGTTGAAGACAATGTGACTGAAGAAATTGGATTGAGGAAATAGAGAAAGTCTTCAATCAAAGTTTTCAAATAGTAATGATCAGGTTCATCAACACATGAATGAAGAAATGAAAGGGTTGAGGAAATAGAACCAGTAGGTGATGTCTACTACACAACCTTCTTCTCATAGACGTTGTTGGGCCTCCAAGTGCAGAGGTTTGTAGGACAGTAGCAAATTTCCCTCAAGTGGATGACCTAAGGTTTATCAATCCGTGGGAGGCATAGGATGAAGATGGTCTCTCTCAAACAACCCTGCAACCAAATAACAAAGAGTCTCTTGTGTCTGCAACACACCCAATACAATGGTAAATTGTATAGGTGCACTAGTTCGGCGAAGAGATGGTGATACAAGTGCAATATGGATGGTAGATATGAGTATTTGTAATTTGAAATTATAAAAACAGCAAGGTAACTAATGATAAAAGTGAGCGTAAATGGTATTGCAATGCTAGGAAACAAGGCCTAAGGTTCATACTTTCACTAGTGCAAGTTCTCTCAACAATAATAACATAATTGGATTATATAACTATCCCTCAACATGCAACAAAGAGTCACTCCAAAGACACTAATAGCGGAGAACAAACGAAGAGATTATGGTAGGGTACGAAACCACCTCAAAGTTATCCTTTTTGATCTATCTATTCAAGAGTCCGTAGTGAAATAACATGAAGCTATTCTTTCCGTTCAATCTATCATAGAGTTCATACTAGAATAACACCTTAAGACACGAATCAACCAAAACCCTAATGTCACCTAGATACTCCATTGTCACCTCAAGTATCCATGGGCATGATTATACGATATGCATCACACAATATCAGATTCATCTATTCAACCAACACAAAGTACTTCAAAGAGTGCCCCAAAGTTTCTACCGGGGAGTCAAGACGAAAACGTGTGCCAACCCCTATGCATAGGTTCACAAGGTCACTGAACCCGCAAGTTGATCACCAAAACATACATCAAGTGAATCACGTGAATATCCCATTGTCACCACAGATAAGCACGGCAAGACATACATCAAGTGTTCTCAAATCCTTAAAGACTCAACCTGATAAGATAACTTCAAAGGGAAAACTCAATCCATTACAAGAGAGTAGAGGGGGAGAAACATCATAAGATCCAACTATAATAGCAAAGCTCGCGATACATCAAGATTGTGTCAAATCAAGAACACGAGAGAGAGAGAGAGAGAGAGAGAGAGAGAGAGAGATCAAACACATAGCTACTGGTACATACGCTCATCCACGAGGGTGAACTACTCCCTCCTCATCATGGAGAGCGCCGGGATGATGAAGATGGCCGCCGGTGAGGGATACCCCCTCCCGCAGGGTGCCGGAATAGGGTCCTGATTGGTTTTTGGTGGCTACAGAGGCTTCCGGCGGCGGAACTCCCGATCTATCTTCCCCGTCAATGTTTTTAGGGTATATGGGAATATATAGGTGAAAGAAGTTGGTCGGGGAGCGCTCGAGGGGCCCACGAGACAGGGGGCGCGCCCAGTAGGGGGGGGCACCCCCACCCTCGTGGCTTCCCCGAAGCTTCTCTGACATGAACTCCAAGTCTCCTGGATCATGTTCGTTCCAAAATTCACGCTCCCGATGGTTTCATTCCGTTTGGACTCCATTTGATATTCCTTTTCTTCGAAACACTAAAATAGGCAAGAAAACAACAATATGGGCTGGGCCTCCAATTAATAGGTTAGTCCCAAAAATTATATAAAAGTGTATAATAAAGCCCATAATCATCCAAAACAGATAATATAATAGCATGAATGCTTCATAAATTATAGAAACATTGGAGACGTATCAGTAGGCTTGGTGAAGACAATGATTTGGTAGACCAGTTCCAACTACTGTGACAGTTGTATGTCTGGTTGGAGCGGCTGAGTATTTAAACTCGAGGACTCACAGTCCCGGACACACAGTCCTCACCGTATTCTCCTTGAGCTAAGATCACACAGACCTCGCCCAACACTTGTGGTAAGTCTTCACAGGTGACTTCCAAACCTTCACAAACTTGGTCACTCGGCGATCCACAATTCCTCTTGGATGCTCAGACCATGACGCCTAACCGCCTGGAGGATACATAGTCCCCAAAGGTAACAAGTGACGGTTCCACACAGGAACAATCTCTTCAGTGATGCTCAATCACTTTGGGTTTGTACATGTTTGGGTTTGGAATTTGGGTTTTCCTCACTTGATGATTTTCACTCAAAGTCCTCAGAGGATGGGATGCTCTCAATTGACAAGTATCAGTTTCTCTCGGAGCAGCCAACAAGCTAGTGGTTGTGGGGGTGGCTATTTATAGCCTAGGGAGCAGCCCGACATGATAAGACATAAATGCCCTTCAATGATATGACCGTTAGGTGGTAGGATATTTTGGACAGCTGGCGCGTAGCACAACAACGGTCGGATTTGATGTTCGAATTCCTCAGGGCTATCATGTTCCTCACTGTGTAGGCAATCCGCACTGGCGAATTCCTAACTCCCGAGTCAGAACAAATTCCTCATAGAGCAGAAGATCTTCTTCTTTGTCATTGAAGAAATTGACTGAATTGATATGAGATTTCCAATGGCTTCACTCAAAAGGATTGGGTGGGTGTAGGATTTTGAGATGAGCATCACTTGGAAATCAGTTTCCTTAGTATTACCTCGACCCCCTTTAACAGTACGGTTTTTCCTATGACTCAAGAAAGAGAAAATGAAACTACAAAAACAAAAGTCTTCACGCTTCATAATCCTCGCATGAATATCCAAGTATTCAAGGTCACACCAATTTCATCACTTTCAAAGTCTTCAGGAGAACCAAAGTCTTCAGCTGAAGACATTCATTTTTAGGGGTCGACATTCATTGTAAATATCAAACTCCTCATTGACTTATAGAGCCCGTGTATACTCACAAACATATTAGTCCCTTAACCTATACTCACAAACATATTAGTCCCTTAACCTATAAGTCTTCAATACACCAAAATCACTAAGGGGCACTAGATGCACTTACACATTGCCTAGATATCGTCATGATTATTTGAAGTTCTATCAATTTCCCAACCGTAATTGTTTTCCCACCGTTTGCTATTTTTCTCAAGAGAAGCCACTAGTGAAACCTACGGCCCCTGGGTCTCTTTTCATCATATTTGCCTTTACAATCTATTTTCTCTTGCATTTATTTTAAAATCTATTGAACCAAAAATACAAAAATACCTTGCTGCAATTTATTTGTTGCGCAATCTATTTATCCTATCTACCACTTTTTACCTCACGTTTTTGCCTATCTTGAGGCGCCGTACCCGGAAGGGATTGACAACCCCTTTAACACGTCGGGTTGCGAGTATTTGTTATTTGTATGCAGGTGCTGTTTACGTGGTGTGAGGAGGTTCTCCTACTGGTTCGATAACCTTGGTCTCATCACTGAGGGAAATACCTACCGTCGCTATACTGCATCATCCCTTCCTCTTTGGGGAAATACCGACGTAGTTCTAGCAGACATCAGTTGCACGAGTCCACGGAGGGCTCCACCCACGAAGGGTCCACAAAGAAGCAACCTTGTCTATCCCACCATGGCCATCGCCCACGAAGGACTTGCCTCACTTTGGTAGATCTTCACGAAGTAGGTGATCTCCTTGCCCGTACAAACTTCTTGGTTCAACTCCACAATCTTGACGGAGGCTCCCAAGTGACACCTAACCAATCTAGGAGACACCACTCTCCAAAAGGTAATAGATGGTGTGTTGATGATGAACTCCTTGCTCTTGTGCTTCAAATGATAGTATCCCCAACACTCAACTCTGTCTCATAGATTTGGCTATGGTGGAAAGATTATTTGAGTGGAAAGCAACTTGGGGAAGGCTAGAGATCAAGATTCTTGTGGTTGGATTGGAATGTCTTGGTCTCAACACATGAGTAGGTGGTTCTCTCTCAGAAAATGAGTAGTGGAAGTGTAGGCACATTCTGATGGCTCTCTCACAAATGGAGAAGGGGGTGGAGGGGTATATATAGCCTCCACACAAAATCCAACCATTACACACTTTTTACCCAACTCGGTCAGACCGAATAGAAGAACTCGGTGAGACCGATTTAGTTCAAAATGTGAATGTTGGGAATCTCGGTGGGACCGACAATATCAACTCAGTGGGGCCGATGTGCTAGGGCTAGGGTAAAACCTCATCTCGGTGAGACCGATCGCATGAACTCGGTGAGACCGATTTCAGCAATGATCAAATAGAGAGTTGGTCAAGCAAAATCAATGGGACCAATTGCATATTTCGGTGAGATGAAAATAATTACAACAGTCAACAGAGAGTTTGCAAGGCCATTTCGATGAGATCGAGATCCGTATTGGTGTGACCGAATTGATTAGGGTTTCTAGCAGTGGCTATGTCAAATGAACTCGGTGGTGCCGGATAGATCAAATTGGTGGGGCCAAGTTTGACTTTAGATTTTGGAAATATGTGGAAATGAGAAAGTGGGTGAGGGTTTTTGAGCAATATCACTAAGCACTTTGAGCAAGTAGACCATTAAGAAGTACCTCATCCCCTTTTAATAGTATCCGATTTCCTATGGACTCAATGTGATCTCGGATCACTAAAAATGAAAATGAAGAGTCTTGAGCCTTTGCCAATCTTTGTCCTTAGCATTTTGAAGGGTGAGGGAGTCCTGGATTAAGGGGTCCTCAGACGGCCGGACTATGTAACATGGGCCGGACTATTGGGCTATAAAGATACAAGACCGAAGACTCTCCCCCATGTCCGGATGGGACTCTCCTTGGCGTGGAAGGCAAGCTTGGCGACCGGATATGAAGATTCCTTTCTCTGTAACCGACTTTGTACAACCCTAGTTCCCTCTGGTGTGTATATAAACCGGAGAGCTTAGTCCGTAGAGGCATATACACAATCATAATCTCCATAGGCTAGACTTCTAGGGTTTAGCCATTACGATCCCGTGGTAGATCAACTCTTGTAATACTCATATTCATCAAGATCAATCAAGCAGGAAGTAGGGTATTACCCCCATAGAGAGGGCCCGAACGTGGGTAAACATCATGTCCCCCGTCTCCTCTTACCATCGACCTTAGATGCACAGTTCGCGACCCCTTACCCGAGATCCGCCGGTTTTGACACCGACATTGGTGCTTTCATTGAGAGTTCCGCTACATCGTCACAAGAAGGTTTTGATGGCTCCATCAATCATCTACAACAATGCAGTCCAGGGTGAGGTTTTCCTCCCTGGACAGATCTTCTTATTCGGCGGCTTTGCACTGCGGGCCAACTCGCTTGGCCATCTAGAGCAGATCGACAGCTACGCCCCTGATCATCAGGTCAGGTTTGGAAGTTTGAATTACGTCGCCGACATCCGCGGAGACTTGATCTTTGACAGATTCGAGCCCATGACAGGCGCTCCCTGCCGCCATGGTGAACGCAACTTAAATCTGTCATCGGACCGTGCTCAGGAGATAGATCCTGTAACTACTCTGGACCTAGATCCGGAGTAGATTGCGCCGTCCGAGGACGGGAAGCTCAACCCCGCCACGCAAGCCGCAGACTCAACGGCGTTGGAGGCGAACACAGATCGGACCTCTAGCAGGGCTTGTGTTATCGGAACCTCGGATTCATCTCCAGCCATAGGTTCCGAACCGCGTACATCCGCACTCGTCAAACCTGATCGGGCGCCGATTGTTGAGTTCAGCTCCGCGGACATCTTTAGGCACTCGCCTTTAGGCAATTTGCTAAACTCGTTAAAAACCCTCTCCTTATCAGGAGACTCTCAGCCGAACTATATCCGGCTTGAGTTGGAAGCAGATGACGAAATTTTTTGCTTCCCACCCACCATCCACTTCGTAGCCATCGTCGAACATTTAACCGATCTACTTGATTACGCCTCCGAAGACTTCAAAGGGATGGACCTCGAAGCCGGAGAAAATCTAGACCAAAACCCACCCATAACTGGGCGATGGACGGCTACGTCTTCATACGATATATATATGGTGGACACACTTCAAGAGAAAGAGGCCGACGGCAATAAGGATAAGCCCGTCGATGAACCTCCCAAACATCGGTGTCAGAAGCACCGATCTCGATCCGACAAGGGAAAAAATAACAACATTGTAACTGACTACGGTGATAATCCGAACCAAGCCGAAGACCCCGCAAACCCAGCGATGGAGCAGGACAAGCAAGAGGACGGCATGCATAGTCCGGGGCTGTGGTCCGAACATAGCGACACCGAAGATAGCAATTATCAACCTGTCTCCGAAGAGGAGATCAACTCGGGCGACGATGAATCCGTCATCCCAGAAGAACCCTTAGAACAAGAGTGCCTCCATCGGAGGCTTATCGCCACCGCAAGGAGCCTGAAGAAGCAGAAGCAGTGGCTTAAAGTTGCACAGGATACACTCAATGATAAATGGAACAAAGTGCTAGACGCGGAGGAAAAATATGGCTGTAATCACCAAACAAAGGGCTATCCTAAACGTAAATTGCTGCCCGAATTCAACAACAAGGCTATTGTGCCCATTGTCGGTGTCAAAACTGGTGGATCTCGGGTAGGGAGTCCCGAACTGTGCGTCTAAGGCTAATGGTAACAGGAGGCAGGGGACACGATGTTTACCCAGGTTCGGGCCCTCTCGATGGAGGTAATACCCTACTTCCTGCTTGATTGATCTTGATGATATGAGTATTACAAGAGTTGATCTACCACGAGATCGCAGAGGCTAAACCCTAGAAGCTAGCCTATGATTATCATTGTTGTTGTCCTACGGACTAAACCCTCCGGTTTATATAGACACCGGAGGGGGCTAGGGTTTCACAGAGTCAGTTATAGAGAAGGAGATCTACATATCCGAATCACCAAGCTTGCCTTCCACGTCAAGGAGAGTCCCATCAGGACACAGGACGAAGTCTTCAATCTTGTATCTTCGTAGTCCAACAGTTCGGCCAAAGTATAAAGTCCGGCTGTCCGAGGACCCCCTAATCCAGGACTCCCTCAGTAGCCCCTGAACCATGCTTCAATGACGATGAGTCCGGCGCATAGATTGTCTTCGACATTGCAAGGCGGGTTCCATCTCCGAATACTCCAAGGTAGATTTTGAACACATGAATAGTGTCCGGCTCTACAAAACAAATTCCACATACCACCGTAGAGAGCATAATTTTTCATGATTCAAACCGTTTTTTCATAGCATGACACCACGTCACGGCCCGATCACTATTCAAACCATTTTTCCCAGCGTGCTGTTGCACGTATTGCGAGGCAGTGTTATTGGCACGTCTTGTCGAAGCAGAGATCGTGTCCCCTTATCACGGGATTCTCATCAATACGGGTGTGGGTAACCCAACCGTGCCATCAATCGTGGCGTTTGGAGAACCAGCGAGTTTTACCAGGCAAGTGGGGAGGCGCACAGTTCCTACCGCCTCTATAAAGAGACAAGGACTCCTATTTTTTACCCACGCATTCTTCTCCCTCTGCTCATCCATTCCCTTTCGCTTGAGCCCTAGCGCCCAAGCGTTTGTCTTCCCCACCAAAAGAGGTCTTCCGAAAGTGTCCGGTTCCAGAGCAGGAGGCAAATGGATGGCCTCTACCATCCAGGAGAAGGATATCAAAAAGCTTTGGGAGGCCGGGTACCTGGCCAAGAAAATTGGCCACCGTCTTCCGACGGCAGGACAGATTGTCCCCACTCCGGAACCCCACGAGAGGGTTGTATTCCTCCCTCATTTTGTCCGCGGGCTAGGGTTTCCCCTTCACCCATTTGTTCGTGGCATCATGTATTATTACAGGATCAATTTTCATGATCTATCCCCTAATTCCTTCCTCAACATCTCGACGTTTATCGTCGTGTGCGAGGCCTTTCTCCGCATCTCTCCACACTTCGGCTTATGGCTGAAGATTTTCAATGTGAAGCCCAAGGTAGTGAATGGCGAGCACGCCGAGTGAAGAGGCGCCATGGTGAGCAAGATGCCCAAGGTCACATGGCCAACAGGCACTTTCAATGATTCCGTCAAGGAGTGGCAGCAGCAGTGGTTTTACATCACCGAGCCGCGTGGCAAAAAGTGGGCCGCTGCTCTCGAATTTCGATCTGGAGCCTCCCTGCGGCTTATGTCCTGGCCCAAGAAGGGCCTGAACTGTTCTTCGTCCGATGAACTGTCGGTACTCCAGACACGCATCAAGTGTATGGAAGACAAGAGCATCAAGATTGTCAATGTAGTCCAGGTGATGTTAGTTCACCTGGTTCTTCCTTGTCAGCACCGGCCTTGTGATTTGTGGGAATACGACCCGACCGAGCACTAGACCCTACGGGAGCTCTATGGATCCTTGCACGAGGACATCTGGAAGGTGCTTTTTAAGTCCGGCAAATCGTGGCCGGACTCCACAGAGGACCGTGGGTACCAACTGTCCCGCCCTGCAAGTCCGGTAAGTCACTGCTATGTTTGACAATTCATATGTTTCATTAGCATATCCCGAGGAAGACGCTTTAACGTGCTTTCCACAATTCTCCTAGGGATGGACGAAGAAGGCGGGGCGGATCCACTGTCCGGCCCCACTGCCGGAAGAGCCGGCTGGCCCACTTCTGATGAAGATGCTGGTCCCAGCGCCTTACAAGGCGCCGAAGAAGAAGGCCAAGAAGGAAGCCAAGGAGACCAGGGGCGGCCTCCGTCACCGTGGTGCTTCAGACACAAAATCCAAGGACTCCCTGTCCAGTCTTCCTCCGAGGAGGACGAGGAGGAGGAAGAATATGAATCCCCCGCGAGGGGAAGAAAGAAAAGGACGGCCTCCTCATCCTTGGAGGCTGAATCACCTAAGAGGGGAAATCCCCCCTTCCAAAGGCGTCTACCACCGCTGCCGATAGCAGCCCAGAGTGGGCTCCCAGGGTCCAGCCCCGAGTGAACTTGTGAGTATACAAATCCCGAACTTGCTTATGCGTCCAGGCGCATTATGGCATAATACTTAAATCTAAGCCATACTTTTTGCAGTCCGGCGAGGTCCTGCACTGAACAATCCTCGTCGGAGGATTCGCTGAGTTCGGATGCTATAGAGAGCGAGACACCCCCGAAGGCCCCTTCCCCCAGACATGCGAATGACGCCGAGGTGTCGTCCCAGAAGGACCCAGACCAAGGAGGGGGAAAGATCGTAAAGGCGGTGGCACAAGGCCAAGCTTTAGGTGCCGGACATATGGGAGCGAAGGCTCCCATGAGTGTCGACGACGGGGATGGTCTTGAAGTCGGCCTCCAGCCGAACACAGTCCCGGAGACCTTTAAGGCTCCAGAATTAGGCAGGCGGCCTCCCTCGACTGGGAGGGGTGTGCCTGCTCCACCGGCAACCTCTGTCCAACCAGTGGTGCCGGATACTTTATTGACGACGCTAAAAGGTGCATCCATCATTGACGAACACCGTGCCCTTATAGGTGCGGTGATTGAGAAGGTTTAGTCCGCTGAAAGTGGACTGAATGAATCCTGCATCAGTCTTATAAAAGGCTTTGAGGTATGTTTTATGAGGTTTTGAAGATTGTCATAGTATGGATAGTAGCCCCTGATACACTGTTCGGTGAAAGAAAGAACCCGACAGAGGATCAAATTTATGTTCACAGGAGACTTGGTTAATGACATCTATATCTCTTCTGTTATAAGCAGGTGTCTGTGGCGACTGCCGCCTCTTATACTGCTGAGGTATCCGGACTGAGGCAGAGTCTGGAGCGGGCCAAAGAGGAACTTGGCCGAGTAAAGAAGCAGTTGGAGGATAACCAAGGTATGCAAAACCTTTGTTCCTTCAATGCAAATGAATAAGTGTGCCTGATAAAAGTATTTTTATTGTGTGCTCTAGGGGCAATGGTCGAAATTGAGGCTCTTAAGACGGCTATGGCCGAAGCCTAGAAGAAGGCAGCCACGGAGCAAGCTCTGCGTGAAAAGCACGAGGCCAGGGTTATTGAAGCTGAGCAAGAGCTTCAGGATGCTGTGAAGAAAAGCGAGACTTTGGAGCAGAGTTTATCAGGGAAAGAATCTGAACTTGCCCAAGCTCTCCAAGCCGCAAATGATGCTCGGGAGGAAGCCCAAGGTGCTCTGAAGGAAATTTAGGAGGCAAGAAGGATTGCGGCTGGTAAGGCTTTTGCTATGCAAAGCGGTCTTTTTTTAAGGAGAAAATCAAGCTGATGATTTGAATGCTGATTTTTCCAGGGGCGCTTGCATGGCTGCCACGCAGCATATCTGATGCCACACAATTCTACCGAGCTGAGGAAAAGAAGACTACGGAGAAACTCTTCTGGTCGCAGTATTTGGCGCTGAATTATTCGGTGCCATTTGCCGATCAGCTGAAGCAGCTGATCGAACTGCACAAGGCGGCCGAACTAGCCATGAAGGATTTTATTGTCCAGCTATGGCCCGCCGAGCCAATTCTAAGCAGTTACTTCAGGCCCGTGAAGCGGATTGTGAGTGCTTGCCCTCGGCTCGAAGTCATTAAGCGGTCGGTCTGTATGGAGGGTGCACGAATGGCATTTGCCCGCGCGAAAGTGCACTGGGGAAAGCTTGATGCTGAAAAGCTGATGACCGACGGACCGCGGGAGGGGAAGGAGCACCGCAAGCCCGAATTATATTATGATAGTGTCTTGAAAGGAGCCCACCTTGTGGCGGAGAAATGCACCAAAGACATTGTATTTCCATGAAGACAATCATGTTGTCCTTTGTAAGGCGGAACGAGGTCACTTTTATTATTTATTGCCTGTTATGTGAAAGTTTTTCCTCCTGGGCGGCCGTTTCATATATATTAATCCTGAGAGTTGGCCAGTCGTCGGCTTCTGCCCCCATGTAGGAAGTACGGGGGTGTTCGGGATAAACCTGAACACTCTTTATCCCATTTTTTGCATCCTTGAAGGAGGTGTTCAGCACAACGAACCAGGCAATCAGACTATAGGGCTTTATCACTCTCACTTAGCCATAGGAGTTTAAGTAAGGTAGGCGCAACCCCTGGTGTTCGGAAGACCGCACGCGGGGCTCTATCAGCACCTGATCCGAAGAAAAGCCGATCCATCGCACGCTGCATTGGTTATGGCATTATGCGGAATAAATCCTTAAAGATTTTACAACCTCTCGAACAGCTGACCAGATCTCGCTGTATCATGACAGTCAGTTTTCGGCTTTCTCTACTGAGGTGCTCGTCCGGAAGAATCGGGACACAGTCGCAGTAGTTCTCCCAGCGCTACCATAGCTGATATAGCGGAACATAAGGTACCAAAACATGGGAGCCAAGTAAACCCAACTATTGACCCAAGACATGATTCGGAGCTGATGCATATAATGCTATAAGTTCAGGGTGCCGAGTGACCATGAAGGTGGTCGGACTTTAATGCCAAATTATGGGTACAGTGAAGCCCCTGGCGTATTAATGCATAACACGATGTACGGATGCCGTTATGACGAAAGGTGTCAATAAGAAACGATAGCAGATAAGCGTCATATAAATCTACATGTTGTATTCGAGTAATACGTCGATGCGTATGAGTACAAGTGGTATTATAAAAGGAAGTATGACTGCGGAACCTGCTGAGACTAGGCGGGATGAAGCTTTGTGCGGATCCGGAGTGTATCCGGATTGTCTTCGAGGGGAATATGTATGGACTCCCCTTGCGCGTCCGAGCTGATTCCATGTCGCCAGTCCTGTCTTGGGCAAAAGCGAACCTGCAAAGGAGATGCGAGAAATATTTGTGTGCTACGGAGCGGTTGAGCCGCGAAATGTGGCCCTTGCCAACTTTTGCCGGAGTATTTTAATTGAGCTTTGGTTGAGCCGAGCTATCATGCCATGAAGTAGTTCAGACTCCTTTATCGGTGTCCGTGAGTTTGGCCGTCAACTCAAGGTTCGATTGAAAGGTGCCAATCGCTGCTTCTTCCGTTAAACCGACGGTATACTCTTCGGCGCTGGGGTGGAGTTCGGTTTTGCCCTTAACTGTGATCACGCCATGCGGGCCGTGCATTTTAAGCTTATCATAGGCATAGTGCGGTACCGCATTGAATCGAGCGAACGCGGTTTTCCCCAGCAATGCATGATAATTACTGCGAAAAGGGATGATGTCGAAGACTAACTCTTCGATACGGTAATTGTTTGGTGATCTGAAGACTACCTCCAGAGTGATGGAGCCTGTACAACTGGCCTCCACACCTGGTATGAAACCTTTAAAGGAGGTTTTAGTGGGTTTGATCATCGAGAGATCGATACCCATCTGGCGCATCGTGTCCTGATACAGGAGGTTTAGACTGCTGCCTCCGTCCATAAGGACTCGTGTGAGGTGGAACCCGCAAACTATTGGGTCGAGGATAAGTGCGGCTGAATTACCCTGGTTGGTATTGACCGGATGATCTGTACGATCGAAAGTGATCGGCCGTATTTTGTACTATGGGGCGACTTGCTTCGTTGAGTCGACATCCCGAAAAGTGTACGTCCGTTCCCGTTTGGGGATGTGGATGGCGTTTATCATGTTCACCGTTTTGATTTGCGGGGGAAATTTCTTTTGCCCTCTTTTGTTTGGTGATCTGGGCTCCTCGCCGTCTTCATCGCTTTGAGATCCCTTCTCCTTGTTTTCGGCACCTGACCTGCCGGCTTGTTTGAAGACCCAGCATTTTAGGTTGGTATGATTGGCTGCCATTCCTGGGGTACCATGGATTTGGCATGGTCGATTAAGTATGCGGTCCAGACCGGGCGGGCCCGAATTGTTCTTTTGAAATGGCTTTTTCTGCTGACCGGACTTAGAGCCACGGAATCCAGCATTGACTGCCGTGTCTTTGGTGTCATCACTGTTTTTGTGATGCTTGTGTTTGTTGAATCGAGGCTTGCCGTTGCTGTCTCTGGCCTCTGATGTGCCAGGATTGCTTGCTGTGTTGTTGCTACGAGCCAACCAGCTATCTTCGCCCGCGCAAGAGCAGGTCATGAGTGTTGTGAGGGCTGCCATGGATTTCGGCTTCTCTTGGCCGAGGTGTTGGGCGAGCCACTAGTCGTGGATGTTATGTTTAAAGGCCGCTAGGGCTTCGGCATCCGGACAGTCGACAATTTGCTTCTTTTAGTTAGGAACCGAGTCCGGAATTTTCTGGCTGACTCTCCGGGCTGTTGGGTTATGTGACTTAAGTCATCAGCATCCGGTGGTCGCACATAGGTGCCCTAGAAGCTGTCAAGGAATGCGTCCTCCAGGTTCTCCCAACTGCCAATGGAGTTTGCCGGCAGGCTATTCAGCCAATGCCGAGACGGTCCCTTGATCTTAAGTGGGGGGGGGGGGTACTTGATGGCATGTAGGTCGTCTCTGCGGGCCATGTGAATGTGGAGAAGGAAATCTTCAATCCGTACCGCAGGGTCTGTTGAGCCATCGTATGATTCAATGTTTACAGGCTTAAACCCTTCTGGGAATTCATGATCCATCACTTCATCGGTGAAGCATAGGGGGTGTGCGGCGCCTCTATGCCGGGCTACATTACGACACAGTTCAAATGAGTCTGGTCTGTTGTATTCGGCCCGGCCCGACTTGTTTTTAGTGTATCCGGCGCGACGATCATCCTCACGCGTTATGGCGCACCTCGTGATCCGTAGATCGATCAAGACTATCTTGCTTTGTTTCCCAGTACATCTCGCAGGTCCTGTGTGTAGCCCCGGGCCATAGTGTATTTGCGGCAGGGTGTGGGCTGGTGTTCAGGCTAATACGCCGCTTTGTCTCGGCCACGAGGTGGCCGGTCAGCCTTGTCCTGCACTGGTAGTGTGGGCTCTAGTGCCTCCTCCTCGAGTTGAGGTAGCAACCCGCGCTTTGGGTAACTTTTGGTTGGGCGCGCGAGTCCGTATTCCTTGGCTACCAGGACCTCAGTCCATTTATCTGTTAGCAAATCTTGATCAGCTTGAAGTTGCTGCTGTTTTTTCTTCAAGCTTTTTGCAGTGGCTATAAGCCGGCGCTGGAAGCGCTCCTGCTCGATGAGATCCTTAGGAACAGCAAATTCTTCATCACCGAGGCCCGCCTTGTTTTCGGAGAGAGGCATGTAATTATCGTCCTCTGATTCTCCATCTGTTGCCTACTCCTTAGGGCTAGCTTGCCCATCCTCCTGCCCGGCCTGCTTGAAGTCAGGCTGGGCGGGATTGTCTTCGTCTTCGGCACCATCCGGATTGCTATCATCTCCTGTTCTGGTGCTGCTATTTCTTCCGTGGCGGGGCTTAGAGCGGCGCCGATGATGTCGGTGCTTTGATTGCTTCCCCAAGGGATTGTCCTCTGTTGCCGCATCACCATTGTTTTCTTTGGGGGTTTCTACCGTATATATATCATATGATGAGGTGGCTGTACGGTGCCCTGTGGGCGGCGGTTCCTGTTCTTCTCCTGCATCGCCGTCCATACCGTTGATGTCTTCAGAGTCAAAGTCAAGCACGTCGGTTAAGTCATCGACAATGGCTATTAAGTGGGTGGTGGGTGGGCAGCGAATTTCTTCGTTGTCCGCATCCCACTCGAGCCGGACATAGTTCGGCCAAGAGTCTCCTGATAAAGAGAGAGACCTTAATGATTTTAGCACGTCACCCAAGGCTGAGTGTTGAAAGATATCCATGGAGGTAAACTCCATGATCGGTGCCCAATCAGATTCGATAGGCACGGACACTCGCGGTTCGGACCCTAAGACCGGAGACGAGTCCGGGGGTCCGGTTACACAGATCTCTTTGGAGCTGGAGTATGTGATCGGCTCCAACGCCGATGAGTGTGCGGCCTCCGTGGTAGGGTCCATCCACCCGTCCTCGGATGGCGCGACCTGCTCTAGATTAAGGGCCGGGGCAGCCGCAGGTGCGATATCCCGAACTCCGTCTGATGGTAGATCTAAGTCATGCCCGTCGTGACTGTTCGGCGCTCCTGACATAAGCTCGAACCCGTCGAAGATCAAGTCTCCGCGGATGTTGGCGGTGTAGTTCAAGTTTCCAAACCTGACCTGATGGCCAGGGGTGTAGCTGTCGATTTGCTCCAGATGGCCAAGCGAGTTGGCCCGTAGTGTGAAGCCGCCGAATTCAAAGATCTGTCCGGGGAGAAAAATCTCACCCTGGACCGCATCGTTGCTGATGATTGAAGGAGCCATCAAGCCTTATTGCGACGATGCAGTGGAACTCTCAATGAAAGCACCAATGTCGGTGTCAAAACCGGCGGATCTCGGGTAGGGGGTCCCAAACTGTGCGTCTAAGGCGGGGGACATGATGTTTACTCAGGTTTGGGCCCTCTCGATGGAGGTAATACCCTACTTCCTGCTTGATTGATCTTGATGATATGAGTACTACAAGAGTTGATCTACCACGAGATCGTAGAGGCTAAACCCTAGAAGCTAGCCTATGATTATCATTGTTGTTGTCCTACGGACTAAACCCTCCGGTTTATATAGACACCAGAGGGGGCTAGGGTTACACAGAGTCAGTTACAGAGAAGGAGATCTACATATCCGAATCGCCAAGCTTGCCTTCCACATCAAGGAGAGTCCCATCCGGACACGGGACGAAGTCTTCAATCTTGTATCTTCGTAGTCCAATAGTTCGGCCAAAGTATATAGTCCAGCTGTCCGAGGACCCCCTAATCCAGGACTCCCTCACCCATACCACCGAAGAACAATACCGCCAACAAGCCGGACCGACCACCTCGTGGACGGGATAGAGTGGCTAGCAACGGCGTACACAAGCCCGCACCCCCTCCCCGTAAAGGAAGAGAGGCCGCGGCTCAGGGCCAGAAATACGATTTATGTGAAGACCTGAATGAAAAAGCTGGCAAAGCTGGATCCATCTACGGATCTAGGGACCGTGCCCCCATGCGGGACTGTGGTTATCAAGCCAGATATGCTGGCCATATACCAGTTCACAACCAATACCGAACATTACATCCGTTGGACCCATGCTACGACACAGTCAAATACAGTAGTTCCGCGCACCCCCTGTGCTTCACTGATGAGGTGTTGGATCACGAATTTCCAGAAGGGTTTCAACCCGTAAATATCAAGGCATATGATGGAACAACGGATCTGGCTGTTTGGACAGAAGACTTTATTTTTCACATCCGCATGGCCCGCAGAGATGATCTCCATGCTATCAAATATTTACCCCTCAAGCTAAAAGGGCCAGCTCGGCACTGGCTGAAAAGCCTCCCAGAAAACTCCATTGGAAGTTGGGAATAACTTGAGGATGCTTTTAGGGCCAACTTTCAAGGGACCTATGTCCGCCCCCCTGATGCTGACGATCTAAGTCACATAACCCAATAGCCCGAGGAATCAGTCGGAAAGCTGTGGAATCGGTTTATCACTAAGAAGCATGATGTCTACTACACAACCTTCTTCTTGTAGACGTTGTTGGGCCTCCAAGTGCAGAGGTTTGTAGGACAGTAGCAAATTTCCCTCAAGTGGATGACCTAAGGTTTATCAATCCGTGGGAGGCGTAGGATGAAGATGGTCTCTCTCAAACAACCCTGCAACCAAATAACAAAGAGTCTCTTGTGTCCCCAACACACACAATACAATGGTAAATTGTATAGGTGCACTAGCTCGGCGAAGAGATGGTGATACAAGTGCAATATGGATGGTAGATAAAGGTATTTGTAATCTGAAATTATAAAAACAGCAAGGTAGCAAGTGATAAAAGTGAGCGTAAACGGTATTGCAATGGTAGGAAACAAGGCCTAAGGTTCATACTTTCACTAGTGCAAGTTCTCTCAACAATAATAACATAATTAGATCATATAAATATCCCTAAACATGCAACAAAGAGTCACTCCAAAGCCACTAATAGCGGAGAACAAACAAAGAGATTATGGCAGGGTACGAAACCACCTCAAAGTTATCCTTTCTGTTCTATCTATTCAAGAGTCCGTAGTAAAATAACACGAAGCTATTCTTTCCGTTCAATCTATCATAGAGTTCATACTAGAATAACACCTTAAGACACAAATCAACCAAAACCATAATGTCACCTAGATACTCCATTATCACCTCAAGTATCCGTGGGCATGATTATACGATATGCATCACACAATCTTAGATTCATCTATTCAACCAACACAAAGTACTTCAAAGAGTGCCCCAAAGTTTCTACCGGAGAGTCAAGATGAAAACGTGTGCTAACCCCTATGCATAGGTTCATGGGCGGAACCCGCAAGTTGATCACCAAAACATACATCAAGTGGATCACGTGAATATCCCATTGTCACCACAGATAAGCACGGCAAGACATACATCAAGTGTTCTCAAATCCTTAAAGACTCAATCCGATAAGATAACTTAAAAGGGAAAACTCAATCCATTACAAGAGAGTAGAGGGGGCAAAGCACCATAAGATCGAACTATAATAGCAAAGCTCGCGATACATCAAGATCGTGCCATAGAGAGAACACGAGAGAGAGAGATCAAACACATAGTTACTGGTACATACCCTCAGCCTCGAGGGTGAACTACTCCCTCCTCGTCATGGAGAGCGCCGGGATGATGAAGATGGCCACCGGTGAGGGATCCCCCCTCCGGCAGGGTGCCGGAACAGGGTTCCGATTGGTTTTTGGTGGCTATAGAGGCTTGCGGCGGCGGAACTCCCGATCTATTGTTCTCCATTGATGTTTTTAGGGTATATGGGAATATATAGGTGAAGGAAGTCAGTCGGGGAGAGCTCGAGGGGCCCACAAGATAGGGGGGCGTGCCCAGTAGGGGGGGGGGCGCCCCCACCCTCGTGGCTTCCTTGAAGCTTCTTTGACGTGAACTCCAAGTCTCCTGGATCATGTTCATTCCAAAAATCAGTTTCCCGAAGGTTTCATTCCGTTTGGACTCTGTTTGATATTCCTTTTCTTCGAAACACTGAAATAGGCAAGAAAACAACAATATGGGCTGGGCCTCCGGTTAATAGGTTAGTCCCAAAAGTAATATAGAAGTGTATAATAAAGCCCATAATCATTCAAAACAGATAATAAAATAGTATGAATGCTTCATAAATTATAGATATGTTGGAGACGTATCAACATCCCCAAGCTTAACTCCTGCTCATCCTCGAGTAGGTAAATGATAAAAGAAAGAATTTATGAAGTGTGGATGCTAGCAGGTGCATAAGTTTGATCAATGATAATTTCAATCACGTTTTCTATATTGATTATATGTCATAACAGTAGTTCATCTCATAAAACTTCTCACGATCAAGTAACAAGCTATTCACATGTTAAAGCCTAGTCCATAAACTTTCTTGAAAACTAGAAAACTTCATTCTTAGTCATCAAACAATTGCAATTCATCTTATTTTCAGGAAGGGTCTATGTCAGAGCTTTGATTTAGCAAACTCCACTTACTCAACTATCATATAGTCTTCTACAATTGCTAACACTCATGCAATACTTATGGTTATGGAGTTTTAATCGGACACTGAGAAAGATAGGGGCTTATAATTTCGCCTCCCCATTTATTCACCTTTTGGTGATGTCAACAATAAAAGTTCATGCTAACTTACATCCAATTGGATATATATGTCAGGATCTTTCCAACACGAGGTGCTTGCCAAAGGATAAAATGAAAAAGGGAAAGGTGAAGATCACCTTGACTCTTGCATAAAGTAAGAGACATAAAGTAAAAGATAGGCCCTTCGCAGAGGGAAGCAGGGATTTGCAGAGGTGCCAGAGCTCGATTTTGAAATAGAGATAAATAATTTTGAGAGGTATGATCCCATTGTCAACATAACAACCAAGAGTTCCCAATATCTTCCATACTACATACATTATAGTCGGTTCCCAAACAGAATGGTAAAGATTTTACTCCCCCTACACCAACAATCACACTCCACGGCCATCCGAAACAACAGGGTACCGTCCATACCAACAACAGTCCTGGGGGAGTTTTGTTTGCAATTATGTTTGATTTGATTTTGATCTTTTTGATCATGGGACTGGGCATCCCGGTTACCATCCATTTTTCTCGTGAATGATGAGCGAAGTCCACTCATCTTGAGAATAACCCACCTAGCATGGAAGATACTGACAACCCCTAGTTGCTACATGAGCGATTCGGGCATACAAAACAGATTATTGTTTGAAGGTTTAAAGTTTGGCACATGCAAATTTACTTGGAACGGTAGGTAAATACCACATATAGGTAGGTATGGTGGACACTCATGGCAAAAACTTGGTTAAAGGATATTGGAAGCACAAGTAGTATCTCTACTTAGTGCAAGGAATTTGGCTAGCATGAGGGAGAAAGGCAAGCTCAACATGTTTGAATGATCCATGACAATATACTTTAATTGAGAAGTGAGAAAACATAACCCATTATGTTGTCTTCCTTGTCCAACATAAACTCTTTAGCATGACATACTTAATGAGTGCTCACAATTATAAAAGATGTCCAAGATAGTATATTTATATGTGAAATCTCTCTTCCTTCAATATTCTTTCATGACTTGTTCAAGTGACCAGTACAATGCTTGCCAACCTTCGATAAATTCACTACCTCTACTTCTTAGATGTGAAGTCATTACTCCCAACGAGGTAAGCATATGAAACATATATAATTCCATATTTATGAAATTCAACTCATTCAACCATTTACTCATAGGATATAAGTGAAGCACACGAGTAAATGACAAACTACTCCAAAAAGATATAAGTGAAGATCAATGAGTGGTTAAATAATTATGTAGCTATGTGAAGACTCTCTCTCATTTAAGAATTTCAGATCTTGGTATTTTATTCATACAGCAAGCAAATCAAAACAAAATGACATTGCAAGGATAGCGCGAATCATGTGAAGAAGCAAAAACTTAGGTTCAACCGATACTAACCGATAATTGTTGAAGAAAAAAGGTGGGATGCCTACCGGGGCATCCCGAAGCTTAGATGCTTGAGACTTCTTGAAATATTATCTTGGGGTGCCTTGTACATCCCCAAGCTTGTGATTTTGTGTCTCCTTAATTCGTTTTATATCACGGTTTCCCTAAATCTCAAAAACTTCATCCACACAAAACTCAACAAGAACTCGTGAGATAAGTTAGTATAAAACAATGCAAAAACCTGATCATTTTCTACTGTAACAAATTACTAAAATTATTATTCAACATTTAATACTAAATGTCTATGCATATTTAATACTCCTATCCTCAAATAGAATCATTAAACAAGCAAACATATGCAAACAATGCAAACATAACAGCAATCTGCCAAAACAGTATAGTCTGTAAAGAATGCAAGATTCATGATACTTCCTATAAGAAAAATACTAAGCTGTAGAGGATTTATCAGAGCTCATTATGCAAAAAGATTCAACATTATATCACTCTCTGAATTTTCTAGGGAATTTTTGCAACAGCGGTAAACTTTCTGTTTTGAAACAGCAACATGTATATTTGCAAAATTAGCATGGTAAAGGCTATCCTTGACATTTTTATTGAAAATATAGATGCAAAATATTATTCTAAATAAAATCAAGCAATTACTAACAAAATAAAATTACACTCTAAGCAAAACACATATCATGTGGTAAATAAAAATATAGCTTCAAGTAAAGTTACCGATGAACGAAGACGAAAGAGGGGATGCGTTCCGGGGCATCCCCAAGCTTAGGCTCTTGGCCATTCTTGAGTATCTTGGGGTGCCATGGGCATCCCCAAGCTTAGTATCTTACCACTCCTTATTCCATAGTCCATCGAATCTTTACCCAAAACTTGAAAACTTCACAACACGAAACTCAAAACAAAACTCGTAAGCTCCGTTAGTATAAGAAAACAAACCACCACTTTAAGGTAATGTAATGAACTCATTATTCATTTATATTGGTGTAATATATACTGTATTCCAACTTATCTATAGTTCATACCCTCCGATACTACTCATAGATTCATCAAAATAAGCAAACAACACATAGAAAACAGAATCTATCAAAAACAGAATAGTCTGTAGTAATCTGTATCAAACGTATACTTATGAAACTCCAAAAATTCTAAGATAAATTGGTGGACCTGAGGAATTTGTCTATTAATCATATTCAAAAAGAATCAACTTAAAATGACTCTCCAGTAAAACATGGCAGCTATTCTCGTGAGCGCTAAAGTTTCTATTTTTTACAGCATGATCACAAAGACTTCACCCAAGTCTTCCCAAAGGTCCTACTTGGCACATACACTAATTAAAACATAAAAGAACATATAAACAGAGGCTAGATGAATTATTTATTACTAAACATGAACAAAAATCAAGGAACAAAAATAACATTGGGTTGCCTCCCAACAAGCGCTATCGTTTAACGCCCCTAGCTAGGCATGATAATTTAAATGATGCTCACATAAAAGATAAGAATTGAAACATAAAGAGAGCATCATGAAGAATATGACTAGCAAATTTAAGTCTAACCCACTTCCTGTGCATAGGTATTTTGTGATAAAACAACTTATGGGAACAATAATCAACTAGCATAGGAAGGCAAAACAAGCATAACTTCAAGATTTTAAGCACATAGGGAGGGAACTTGATATTATTGCAATTCCTACAAGCATATGTTCCTCCCTCATAATAATTTTCAGTAGCATCATGAATGAATTCTACAATATAACCAGCACCTAAAGCATTCTTTTCATGATCTACAAGCATATAAATTTTACTACTCTCCACATAAGCAAATTTATTCTCATCAATAATAGTGGGAGCAAACTCAACACAATAACTATCATGTGAGGCATAATCCAATTGAAAACTAAAATCATGATGACAAGTTTCATGGTTATCTTTATTCTTTATAGCATACAAATCATCACAATAATCATCATAGATAGCAACTTTATTCTCATAATCAATTGGAACCTCTTCCGAAATAGTGGAATCATCACTAAATAAAGTTGACACTCTTCCAAATCCACTTTCATATTCATCACAATAAGATTCAACATCCTCCAAAATAATGGGATCAATACTACCTAAAGTTGACACTCTTCCAAACCCACTTTCATCAATACAATCATCATAAATAGGAGGCATGCTTTCCTCATAATAAATATTCTCATCAAAACTTGGGGGACTAAACATATCATCTTCATCAAACATAGCATCCCCAAGCTTGTGGCTTTGCATATCATTAGCATCATAGATATTCAAGGAATTCATACTAACAACATTGCAATCATGCTCATCATGCAAAACATTTTATAGATTTCTTCTTCTAGCACTTGAGCACAATTTTCCCCTCGATCATTCTCACGAAAGATATTAAAAAGATGAAGCGTATGAGACAAACTCAATTCCATTTTTTGTAGTTTTCTTTTATAGACTAAACTAGTGATAAAACAAGAACAAAAATATTTGATTGCAAGATCTAAAGATATACCTTCAAGCACTCACCTCCCCGGCAACGACGCCAGAAAAGATCTTAATGTCTACTTCACAACCTTCTTCTTGTAGACGTTGTTGGGCCTCCAAGTGCAGAGGTTTGTAGGACAGTAGAAAATTTTCCTCAAGTGGATGACCTAAGGTTTATCAATCCATGGGAGGTGTAGGATGAATATGGTCTCTCTCAAACAATCCTGCAACCAAATAACAAAGAGTCTCTTGTGTCCCCAACACACCCAATACAATGGTAAATTGTATAGGTGCACTAGTTCGGCGAAGAGATGGTGATACAAGTGCAATATGGATGGTAGATAAAGGTATTTGCAATCTGAAATTATAAAAACAGCAAGGTAGAAAGTGATAAAAGTGAGTGTAAACGGTATTGCAATGGTAGGAAACAAGGCCTAAGGTTCATACTTTCACTAGTGCAAGTTCTCTCAACAATAATACCATAATTGGATCATATAATATCCCTCAACATGCAAAAAAAGAGTCACTCGAAAGCCACTAATAGCAAAGAACAAACAAATAGATTATGGTAGGGTACGAAACCACCTCAAAGTTATATTTTCTGTTCTATCTATTCAAGAGTCCGTAGTAAAAGAACACGAAGCTATTCTTTCCGTTCAATCTATCATAGAGTTCATACTAGAATAACACCTTAAGACACAAATCAACCAAAACCATAATGTCACCTAGATACTCCATTATCACCTCAAGTATCCGTGGGCATGATTATACGATATGCATCACACAATCTATGATTCATC
The DNA here is from genome assembly GCF_002162155.2 of Triticum dicoccoides. Classification (NCBI taxonomy): domain Eukaryota; kingdom Viridiplantae; phylum Streptophyta; class Magnoliopsida; order Poales; family Poaceae; genus Triticum; species Triticum dicoccoides. Next base: position 534,947,166 of record NC_041387.1, on the reverse strand, counting down.
TATTCAACCAACACAAAGTACTTCAAAGAGTGCCCCAAAGTTTCTACCGGAGAGTCACGACGAGAACGTGTGCCAACCCCTGTGCATAGGTTCATGGGCGGAACCCGCAAGTTGATCACCAAAACATACATCAAGTGGATCACGTGAATATCCCATTGTCACCACAGATAAGCACGGCAAGACATACATCAAGTGTTCTCAAATCCTTAAAGACTCAACCTGATAAGATAACTTCAAAGGGAAAACTCAATCCATTACAAGAGAGTAGAGGGGGAAAAGCATCATAAGATCCAACTATAATAGCAAAGCTCGCGATACATCAAGATCATGCCATAGAGAGAACACGAGAGAGAGAGAGATCAAACACATAGCTACTGGTACATACCCTCAGCCTCGAGGGTGAACTACTCCCTCATCATCATGGAGAGCGCCGGGATGATGAAGATGGCCATCGGTGAGGGATCCCCCCTCCGGCAGGGTGCCGGAATAGGGTCCTGATTGGTTTTTGGTGGCTACAGAGGCTTGCGGCGGCGGAACTCCTGATCTATTGTTCTCCATCGGTGTTTTAGGGTATATGGGAATATATAGGTGAAAGAAGTGAGCTGAGGAGCGCTCGAGGGGCCCACGACACTACAAAAAAAAAACACTTCCGTGATGATACGTGTTTGTCACAGTAGGTCGCGTTTTTTGTCATGCATGTACATCCATGACAAATTTATGACAGAATCAAGATAGTCATACCCGTGCTGTCGTAGAAGCGTTCCATGACATTAACAAAATTATCATCATGAAAGTGTCCACTTCCATGACGATAAATCACGCGTCACAGAAGTGCTTTCGTCAAGGGTGACCGACACGTGGCATCCACCGTAAACGAACGCCGTTAAGCTATCGGGTTGGGTTTTGGATCCGATAACTCGTTAACAGCCCCGACCAATGGGGATTTTCCACGTGTAAAATCATCATTAGCTGGAGGAGACACATGTCAGGTCCGCGCTGGCACAGGTGTCACTCATCCAATGGGCGAGACACGCCTATGATATGTTGACACGTGGACCGGCCCATCAAGTTTAAATGGGCCGGCCCAACTGAAGGCCCACAAGATTTTGCGGACCATAATGGGCCGGCCCAGCTAAAGGCCCACGAGATTTTGCGGGCCATAATGGGCTGGCCCAGCTAATGGCCCACAAGATTTCACGGGCCAAATGGGCCGGCCCAGGTAAAGGCCCACAAGATTTTTGTTTGCCATAATGGGCCGACCCAGGTAAAGGCCCACAAGATTCTTGCGGATCATAATGGGCCGTCCCGGCTTAAGGCCCATGAGATTTCGCCGACATTAACGGGCCGGCCCAGCTGTAGGCCCACAAGAATTTGAGGGCCCTAGTAGGCCGGCCCATTAACTGGCTGCCATGTTTTGGGCCAAATGCTGGCCCATATTTGATCCGGTCCATTAATGGCCTGCCATGTTCCGGGCCTAATAGTGGCCCATATGAGATCCGGCCCGTTAAAATCCTACCATGTTTTGGGCCAAATTACGGCCCAGATCAGGTACGACCCTTTAAGAGGCCATGGGCTCAATTATGGCCCATATCAGATTCGGCCCGTCAACTGGATACTATGCTTTTGGGCCCACTTGCTAGAGGCCCACTTAGTATTTCGGCCTGACATTAGTTTTGGCCTCTTAAGGACCCGTTTAACATTTCGGCCCTATATTAATTTCGGCCTGTTAAATGCCCATCATATAGTTGGGCCTAACTACGGCCCGGTTTGCATCCGGCCTGCTCGCAGCCGATATCTGATTGGGCCAAACAAGGACCAAGACAATTTTGGCCTGTTAAAAGTCCATGATTTGATTCGCACAATCATGGGCCGGGGTTCATTTTGGGCTGCTACCGGCCCGCTAGCTGTTCGGCACGTTTCAGGCCCAACCTACATCGTGATTGCATGACGGCCCGATTATGTACCGTAATTTTACGGTTTGGCCGGTTTACTGCGAAGCCAGTAAAATAACTACAACATCATGAATAAGAAAAAACCTAGACTATACAATAAAGAAATTACAGCATATTACATCCACTGGGCATCAAAGTTCGCCACTATGATAATAAAGCACAAGCAGACAGCAGATTACATACACTGGGCATCAAAGATCGCCACCAGTGCAAATAAACACACCGACAAAATAATATACAAAACCGACAACACTTCAATAGAGTTCAAGAAAGGTTAGCCCTGCTGGGGAGCTGCAGCGCAAGCAGCTGAGCAAGATGATGAGACTGCGCTTTTTCAACACTTAAATCTTCCTCACTCTGAAAGATAAACAAGCAGACAGATGAAGGTTTTGCACATAAAAGTATCAGTGCTGACAATTCATCACATTTCTTACTAACGAATAAAGTGACACAGTTTAAAATTGCATTAACACAATATGGTATTGTTCAGGTCAAGACATGGCAGGAAATGACATTGTGAAGGAGTTGGCAGCTTCACGACACCACTGGATTACAGATCAAGAACTCATAAGTATCAATGGTTACTGTGCTGTCAATTTATCCCATTTCAGATTGGCAAATAAAGAGACGGTTTAAATAATACTCCCTCCATCCAAAATTACTTGTCATCAAAATGGATGTGTCTAGAACTAAAATACATCTAGATAATCCATTTCAATGACAAGTATTTTCGGACGGAGGGAGTAGTAGAATGATATGACATTATTCATAGTTAAGACATTGCAGAATATGACATTGTGCTGTAGTGGGTAGGTTCACCACACCACTGGATTACGGATGAAGAACAGAAGCATACTTGCAGTGCAAAAGAAGATCACTTGCTCTGTATACTTTAATTTACATGGTATGAATAAGGAACTTGGTTGTACAACTGAGAACTTAAATTGAGAAAGGACAAACTTTTGTTTATGAACTAGTCCCTCCGTTCTAAAATAGATGACCCAACTTTATACTAACTTCAGTACAAAATTGGGTCATCTATTTTGGAACGGAGGGAGTACATAATAAACTTTAAACATGCAATTTGATGCAAACACCAAAAATAAACAGCTGTTGCAGTCATGCCTAACCAAATATATACAACAAAGTTTGAAGGCTTGAGATGGACAAACTTACATTATTGGTGAAGACATGCTCTATAAAGGCCTTGTCCATGCTGATGGGGGGGGGGGCAATTCAAGAAGTTTACAACAAAATCTTCTTCATAAGCATTGCCTTTATTCTACATTTTGTTAAGAGTAAATATAGATGTGATAATATACAAAAAATGGAGAATATTTAAGATAAGATGAAGAGTGATGCTACATAACCAAGTAGCTATAAGTGTAAGTGCAGCGATACAGGAAAAAGGTACAGCCAAGAGCAATGCACAGCTAAACTTCTTCAGTACCAACCTTATGGTAAGAGTAAATATAGATATGATGTGTAGAAAATGGAGGGCAAAGGAAAATAAGCTGCAGAGTGATGGTACATGAACAACTACCTGCCATTATAAGTATAGTGATAAAGGACAGCATGTACTTACAAGAACAATGCAGAGCTAAAAAACATTGGCATTGGATACTGAAGAATTTGGAGCGAACAATTGATAAGCAAGCTATCATGCATACTACTGTCACATAATGAACCAGGTATGTATGCAAGTACAGTGATACAGGAAAACAGGTACTAACAAGAGCAAAGCAGCGGGAAGCATATTTGCGATATCCTGTTGTTCTTTTCAAACCGGAATTCTTCTTCGAGCAGATTTCCTGCAAACAAGATCCGTAAGGCACATGCGGAAAAGTAGAAGTTCAAATTGTCATGTGATTTCATAGACAATACCTCATCCTGGGAACAAGACCCACATAACATTGTTTTTCCATTCAATGTCTTCTAAATTTAGCTCAGGAGACTTCACCGAAAATTCGTTTATAGATTTGCCACCAAAGTGTGATTTCCTCAGGTAACACCGATACTGCTGCAATGCTTCCTTAAAAAGCACAAGCAAGATTTCCTCATCATGTCTATCCAGATTGACCCTCGCCTAGTTACAACAATGTAATGTAAATCATTGATGTGTTCAATCAGCAGAAAACAGGAAAATAATAACCATGAATAATAGCACTAACACGTAAGTTGGACAGGAAGATGTGAAAATGGTGTTTGTCTTCACAATAATCTTCCCATGATGGGAATATATGCACGTAGTCCCTAACAACATTGAAAGCATTGTCTTTTAAACTGGGAATAAATGGAATGGGGTTCCAATCTGCAGGAATTGGCTGTCTCTGCAGTTGGGATAGGTCTTCGGCCGGTGGACTTGCTGTACTTTATGCTGGAGTGGGATTTTTCTGTGGTACAACTGGTGCTATGGCAAATGAAATCGGTATACCTTTTGCTGGATTGCAGGTCCTGTGTGGTGGGGCTAGTGGTGTGGCCAGTGAAGTATGGGTACAGTCTGCTGGAGTCGGTCCTACGTTTTGTGTCACAGCTCTATCGAACATGGTAAACAAGAGCAAGCAGATTTTGGATAATAAAATGTTGGTTGCGTAGTGCCCACACATGATGAACCAGAGCGCATTAAGAATGCAACTCCCAGCTGTCTCTCGACCATTTCAGGCGGTTGGATGAAGATCCTACGTCTCCTAACCCTTCTTATTCCTCATCTGTGATTCTTCCCATACAGAACACCGCACGGGCCGCCGGCCGGACCACCGGCCCCCACCGCCTGTGTTCCTCTGCCACCCCCACCCCCCACCCACGTCGAGTTTTCTTCGTTCGGCGAGGCCCCACAACCACCCGAGCCCCTTGGATCGCACATGCAAACTCCGGCGAGCTCTGAAATATCGATTGACCCAATTTTGAAATTTAGTCTACTGTGATTTAACTAGTGTGGAATATAAAAGGGGAAAACCACAAGCATTGGGAGTATAGTGTTGAGCGTGCCATGGCAGATCTGAAGGTGCAAACCGGACAAAGGCAACTTCGCAACCAAGACAAGAAATCAGAGTAAAGCAGTGGCGATCTATTTTCTTGCTGCGATAAATAAGTTGAGCAGATACGAAAGAGTACCACCTCTGGTGCGGCGCCGTGTATGCATCTGGTGAGAATTTGACGGTGTTGCGGTAGCGATGGCTGTCGGTAGCGTGGAAGCAGATCTAGGAGGGTAGATGGTGGCGGCGGGGCACGGTGGACGAGACGGTCGTAGGAGCGGCACCGACAAGGTGGACGACGGTGGGGATGAAGCGAGATGACGGGATGCAAGGATCCCGGTCCGAAGGCGTGGATGAGAGAGGTCGATCTCTTGTAATGGACGGCGGCGTCGGGGTATCAGCTCCATCATGGTGGAGGAGGACGGTGGTGGATGGGGTGGCGGACGGCAGCGAACGGAGGAGGGTGGGGTGGAGAGGGTGTTTTGGCGCCCATGGAGTACGAATGGGGAAAAGGGAGGTAGAGAGGAAGGGGGGGGAACCATGTAGTCAGGGCGCGCTTGTCTCAAATGTGAGGAAATTTACAAACTTAGCCCCCGCTTCAAATTTCTACTACATCACAACAACATTAGTCGGTTGGGGATAGGACGGTAATCTCGCATACAAGGAATATTTGCCGACGAGAGTTTGTTTTTGGCGCCCACCGTGTATGAATATGAATTGGGGAGGGAGTCGATTTCGGCCGAGGGCACACTGTGTTTTGGCGCCCACCGTGTATGAATCCGGGTGAGAGGCGGTTACGTCACGTTTGGGTGAAATTACAAACCTACCCCTATCGGAACCTATAGAAATCCAGCAGATAGGCTTTGCGTGGCAGGGATAGGCAGTAGTGATTTCCATCTCACAGATTTTGGTTTCGGGCGGTTACTGCGACTTTCGCCGCTTCGTTCAAATTTTGCACAGTGCATGTTTACCGTGCCAACTCAATTCGAATCCCTTCTGTATTCTACTATTTTTTTCCGGGCGGGATCCATTTTCAATTGGAATTACATTCTATATACATCATTTTTTTACATATATACTTTCAAAAGCACAACAAAGAATTCTGCTCCTTTATATGTATAATATGATTTACAAATACAATGATCTCAAAATCTTAAGGTTGAATTCGAATTTTTTTAACCAAATTATGTTCTACTAAAATGTATGGATCAGTAATATCTACATATTAAATAACATAGATGTGCGTGAATTCTTATGAGTATGCATGTTTGATAGATCAATTTTGGTTTGAGTATGGATTACATGTATCATCATCTCGAATTCAAATATTTGAATCCCTTTTTTGTTCACTCCTTTCACGCCCATCTCTCTCGCATGCATGCTCCTTCAGGTAGCCATCACTCTCTTTTCTCCAGCTCACCCGCACGCTCACTTCATGTTCCTCCTATCCTCGCAAACATGGTCTCTCGACGTCTCCCTTGAGAAGTGTCACACTCTCCCTATCATTATACATTACACGATTTTCATTATCTCTCACGTCTCTACTGTTCTCTGGTATCACTCGGTACCTAAGCTTTCTTTTTCACCGCCACACACATTGTCTCCACTCGTCTTTCACTTTGTCTTTCTCTCTATGGGATTCTCTCACACACCCTATATGTCTCTACATATGACTCATACCACTAAAATTACTCTCTCTCTCTCCTGTAGACACAACATTTGTTGCGGTCTCCTTTTCGTCTCCATCCCAGACTGACACTGATCAGACAACCCCGACTACCATCTCCTCTCTCTTTCTCTCACAGACACACACACAACTCCTGCTTCCACCTCCCTTCCTGACTACCGTCTCTCTCTCTCACACACAAAACTCTCGCTTTTGCACCCCGACTCGTATTTCTCTCACAAGCATTTATCGACTAGCTAGCCTCTAGATAGGTTTATACACCCGCACACTCATGCTTCCACCATCGCATACATGTCTCTCTCTCGCTCCTTGTATCTATGTAGCTTTTTCTTCCCTGCTTGAGACACGCCCTCTCGATCGTGCACACACACACTATCACCTCATTTTAAGCTGATACCTATCGCACACACACTACTTGTGTCTTTGTCACACATGCACTCCGTCCTCCTCCACTCTCCCTCTCTCTCACACACACATGGGCTTTTTGCAACAACTAGCAAGATGACATGCGTTGCACGGAACATCAAGATGCATTTGTATGAGTAGTTTATCTTGTGGGGGAAAAGGATGAACGAGGGAAGACCTTATTTGCAAATATGGAGAGGGGTGTGGGTATCTTTTTGCAAATTTGCCATAGTTTCCTTCCTATCCGTCAGATATAGATCGGACGACCTATATTGCAGGATGGCAGGCACACGATCATCACCGACAATGCTTTTTATAAGAGTAGGGATAAAAAATAGAGTTGGTGATGATGGTGGGCCTGCCATCCTGCAATGTAGGTCATCCGATTTATATCTGATGGATAGGAAGGAAAATATGGCAATTTACCCACACTCTTCACCACATTTGCAGATAAGGCCTTCCCTCGTTCATCCTTTTCTCCCACGAGATTTGATGTTCCGTGCAACGCACGGCATCTTGCTAGTAAGAGTAGAAATTAGACATATACCACTTCTCGAATCTTGAAACCAACAACATGCCTCCCTTATCTCATCAAAACCGCCAAAGGAATATATTTTGAGTGAAACATAACATATTTTTAGTGATATACGTATTTCAAAACTAGACTTTTTTTTATCAAATCGGTGAATATGTATTAATCTACTTTGATCGTGTGGCAACGCATTGGCACATTGCTAGTAGTTATTATAATTTTTTGGACACCAAACAAACGGTGGAGTACATATACGAAGAGAAGAGGCGCACGCACGCAGTCAGCCTCTCACTGTCTCGCACACATGAGTGTTACATAAAGGCGACGTTAACAAATAAACCCTAAAACCCTAGGTGCATGATTGCTGCATTCGCGGGTACCGGGTACATGGTGGAGCACCTTTGTAGGAGTTGATGGTCGGGACCACAGGTGAACGACTTGGAGCGCGGTGGCTCGCCAGTTGCCACAGACCGAGTACCCACGTTTAAAATATCGTTTTTTAGCGGGGTTAAGAGTTCCGATTTTAAATGGCTCGTTTTAAGTAGTAAGTAGTTTTTAGAACGATTGGTATGGAGCGAAAATGGAATTCATAGTACTACGTACCTCCTTGGCGTATGGTTGTATGGGTTTATGTTACGAAATGTTGAACCTGGTAGTTCTAGGGCAAATACTATGGTGTAGATTTAGATGCTGGTTTTCAGTAATCGGAAGGGGAAACCCTTCTTTGATTAAAAAAACTACTACCTCCATTCTGGTTTCCTAGTCCCCATCGTACTTTGGGTCAAAGTTTGTCCACGAATTTTACTTGTAAAATGTGAATGGAAAACGAGATTTTGTTATACCCAAACAAAAAAGGACTGGAGGGAGTGATTGCTCTGACACGGACACGACCTCTCATAGCTAGGCATTGAACGGGCGCGCCGGCTAAGAGGGCCGCACTCGCTGCAGGCCCGGCTGAGCACGCCTCCTCGCCGCGTGCAACCAGCTTAAGACTGTCCCGCCTACCTTCATTGAATCCGCGCGTGTGCCGGCAACACGTCCTTCCGCGAGCCGGTAGACATTTTAGAACACAAAAAATGACTAAAATATAATTAATTTATGCATGGTCTTGACTTGTTGTGCTCGCACTGGTAGCAGGAACTAGTAGAGGTTTTTCTTTATTTATAACTCTCCTCACATTTTTTTTGGCTTTGAAGTGAATCATGGTTGTGGACATTATGTATGAATGTGCAGATATCTATGAACATGAGTTTGATGTGGAAGTTGGACTTGGAATGTCGGGCTTGCGTGTGAACTATACCATGTCCAATGCTTCATCTGTTATTGTTTGGAAAGTAATTGTTGTTATTACATTACCCGAAAAAAACATTTTGTGCCACATCAGTAGATGCACATACATCACAACAGGCATGCCGACTGGATAAACATTTGAACCTAGCTATTATGAAGGAAATTTTGTATTGACAACAGTTTTAGATAGCAGAAGATGCCTAGCCTGCTCTGCCTCTGCTAGCTTATTTCTGGCTTCTTCCATCTCTTCTTTGGCTTGGGTGAAGAGATCATCTTATTGCTCTTTTCGCTTCTTCAGGAACTCAACTACATTCTCAAGGGCTGCTGCACACTTTCTTTCAGCCTTTGCTAATGCCACGAGGACACGAACAACTGACGACTTCACCTAGATTGTGTGTAATCCAGCATAATCTGGGAATTTGCACCTTGTGTCTAATCCAGCATTATTAGGGAACTGACACCTTGTGTGTAATCCAGCCTCATTTTGGAAACATGATCTCGAGGTTGACCATACTTCCCTCCTCGCAGGAACTGCATCCTGACATGGAGTTACTTCTTTTCTAGATCAATACTCAGAGAAACCTAGATCCATTTAGTAGAAGCCAGATAAACAGAACTCGAAGAATTGAATTCAAAAGGAAAAGAAATATAAAAACAGACTACACGGTGTGAACACCCACTTCCTACATCAAGTTAAAAACGAAAGCATTAGGACGATTAAGACTCTTCTTATTACACATCGAAGAACACCACGCTTAAGAGAAACAGAAACTACAACATATACACATCGAAGAACACGAGGCTAAACGAAAGTAATTGAAAGGGTGTTACTTACCAAAGCTTGTTTTACAGGTTCAGTGCAGCTCCTCTTTAACTTGCCATGCTCGTTGAAGATGTCCCGAATATCCCGTGTTTGGCCTTCATTGCTCCTCTGCATGCTCACACTCGTGGTTTCAAAATCTCAACATGGCAAGAAAAATACTACTAGTAATACTCGCGCATCTTGTGGGCAACATTAAAGCACTCGTCTGCCATGTTAGAGCATCTCCAACAGAATCGCAACGCGCGGCGCTTTAAAAAAGCATTTACAGTGCTGAGGTTGAGAAGTAGATACTAGAGAGTAGAGGATAGTTCTCAGCATAGATAGATACAAAAAAGATAATTCAACTACTCCTTGTCGTCTGACTGCTCCTCGGTGATGTCCTCCTCCGATGTCTGACTGTAGGCGTGAAGATACCGATCGTCATCGGATTTCTAGGGCGACACTGCTCCTAGCCTCATGTTGAATTGAGCGTCCGCTTATCGCCTACGCTTGTCCTCGTGATAGGCGGCTCGCTCCGGCCTCCTCTTATCCCTCTCCGCCCTCCTTTGCGCGTAGAACTCGCGCTCGTTGATTATGTCCTGCGAGAAGTGTTGGCGCCACAGTGCAATGGCTTCCTCGTCCATCTCAGCGATGCCGAGACGGTGCTCCCGCCTCCGGTTGTCGCGACAATCCTCGTCGGTGCTAAGCCGCGACAGAGGCGCGGGCTCCTGCGCCCGCTCCCGCGTTGGCATGTTGGGGAAGTTCAATGTTCTATGAGTCCACCGAAGGCGCCACGCCGCTGTGTCATATGCGTGGGCGGCCTCAGTGGCGGTGTCGAAATTGCCGAGGCCGAGGCGCATCCCTCGGAACCGGATCTCGGCGGAGAAGCCGCCGGAGGGGCGCGCGCGGATGCCACGGTATCCCCAAGTTTCCCGGTGATGCGGCGGCATGGTGGCGCCATGGCGGCAAGGCGAAAAAGAGCGGGGAGAGAGCGGTGGCGAGGCAAAGAGCGATGGCAAGGCACAGAGCGGTGGGAGGGCGTTGGATTTTATAAAGCGCGTCGGACGCCGTGCGCCAAAACTA
>NC_041387.1:534934410-534936191 GCF_002162155.2 Triticum dicoccoides | reverse complement strand
CGATCCTTTCCCGACGTCTCTGCTATCTCTACTCTCTTCTCTACGGTTATATTTATTTAATATTTAATATTTAATATTTATCTCTACTTCCTTTACTGTCTACTTTTTTTTCTCTATACTTTTTTTCTTGCAATATAGGCCGTCCTATTTATATCTAACAGATAGGAAGGAAACAAATGGGAATTTTGCAAAAAGATACCCATACCCCTCTCCAGATTTGCAAATAAGGCCTTCCCTCGTTCATCCTTTTCTCCCACAAGATAAACTACTCATACAAATGCATCTTGATGTGTGCAACGCATGGGCATCTTGCTAGTTCTAAAAACCTTTCCATCATTTGCCACACTGCTGGTTGCAGGTGAAAAACCTACCCAAGCACAGGGCGATACAGGAGCGACGCACAATTACAAGCTGATATTCTTTTGGACAATGGAGGCTATAAGCAATTACTTTTACGGGAACAATAGCACCCAGGAAAATTGAAGGGTAGGTATGAACAAAATTGGAACTGCACATGTACTGCTAAGTGATTCAATACACACATTACCAATCGAGGAGGAGAACGATGGTCGCGGCGGCCTCTGTGGGTCATGGTCGGCAACGGGAGTCAGTTCATTGTCCATGACGGTGGTACTTCCGCGCTTGGCGTCGGCTTCTGGGAAGCAGATCCGAGACCGTGGAAGACGAAGCCGGGGAAGAGGCTCCGTCTATGACGACGATGGTGGACCGGCTCCAGTGCGGCATATGAGGTCGTCGATGAGGCAGATGCGCTGCGGTGGACGAGTGCGCCGATGTAAAGGGGAGGAGCACGAAGGCTGCGATGCCGTGGAGAAGTCTATTTTGCGGTGGGGATAGAAAATGGGGAGTATTCAGGTGTACTACTCTGGGTGCCGGGGTGGGGCTGGTTGGGTAGGGTGAACCCGAAGTTACGAAAACAGCCCCCAACCATGCGTCGTACGTAGGCCTGTTCCGAAGTCTATGATGGTAACTTCCCACTACTTGAATCAGGGGCACGGGAGATTTTCCCACCGACCTCAAAATTTTGTGACACTGGACTCCCCGTGTGGCATGTTGAGTGATTCGGCTAAGCAACTAGCGAGTAGTAGTAGTAAACTCTGCATATTAGGTTTAACCGAAGTCAAACTTCCTAAAGTTTGACCAAGTTTATATAAAAATATAAACATTTACCATAAAAAATATGTATGATGTGGAAGTACATTCAATAATGAATCTAATGGTATTTATTTGTTATTGTATATGTTAATATTTTTTGTTATCAGCTTTGTGAGAGTTTACAAAACTTGACTTTGACCAATGCTAATACGCGGACTTAAATAAAAACGGAGGGAGTACACATTTGTTTTCTTAGTTTGTAGTGAACTAATCATTTGTTGAAATTGTGAAATAAATATATTAGGCTATTGACTTCGAATGTAATGGTCTATACAATTCAATAGTTACAATCATTGTCGAATCCCAAGACGTATACAAGGTCTATAGTACTTCACAACATGCTCAAACTCACATAATCCCAGTCAAATGAGAATCTAAATGCATATCATAGTTATTACTTTGTAGGATGCAACAAAAACAACCAAAACTCTACATCATCCATTATAGAAGCAACATTTTGACATATCCCATTATGTGAATGAAACGTGCAGAGAGAGCTTTTGAAGATGGAGCAGATAGGGCGGGAAAGATTGTATGTATGTGGACGAGAGAGTAGGAGACAAACCTAACGACACACACACACACACACACACACACACACAGAGAGA
>NC_041387.1:534920686-534934075 GCF_002162155.2 Triticum dicoccoides | reverse complement strand
GAAGAAGTTAGGTCTGTGAGAAAGATGGAGACATGTAATATACGTGATTCTATATACGTGGAAGGACAAGATACAACATGTTTGATGAGAGAGCTGGAAAAACATGGACGAGAGGGGAAGGATCTCATGGGTTGAGGGATTGACAATTTTATGCGAGGGAGAGAGGGATTGGTAATTTTGTGCAAGAGAGAGAGAGAGAGGGTGGGGGGAGGAGTCAGTCAGCCGTCGTCACATCACCCTGCTTCCAAATGACCCCGCATTCTCTAGCGCGGTGTGGTCGCCGTCTTCGATCTGCTCGATGCCCTCTTTGAAGATTGAGGTGTTGTGCATGTTGGGGTGCAAAGAAGCACAAGTGAGAGTGGTCGCCGTATAACCTTGGATGGGGATGAATTGTGTGCTCGGGGGAGTGTGTGTGTGTGTGTTGTGCTGCGTGCGTGTGTGTGTGTGTGTGTGTGTGTGTGTGATATTGAGCGAAAACAAACCTAAGGAGAGAAATGGGTATTCACGAAGAGATTGCGCGAGCCTTGAGGTGGGCAGGGGCCGAGTGAGGGTGTCAAAATGTGCGCGTTGATGCATATGTTGCATGCGATCCTGCGAGGGACGGACGAATCGAGAGAGATGGTTGTTGTGTTACAGATGCTCCTCTCTCTCTCCCCCCCCTCTCTCTCTCTCACACACACACACACACACTCACACACACACTGACACACACACATACAAGTAAACTAGAAGATCGTTCTCTCATGTATACACAATGTATCGGCATCTGTCTATGTCTCACTCATGCATGATCGTTTGCACATTCACACCTCTCTATGTCTGTATCACATGCACACCGTCTCCACATTGCCCTTCCACCACAACACACATATGGACACATACACACGTTCTCTCTTAGTCACACACACAAAATAAGTATTAAAAAAATCTAGGGCGCACCTAAAACGTCCAAATCCAAATAAACACAAACTGGAGCTAAATTCAAATATATGGAAATATTGCAGCTCAAGAACTTTCCCAGGAATAAAAAGTTGAGTAATATCCGAGGATTGTTTTCACACACACAAAAAGGTTCGGTGGATGCCCTTCGAGCGCGACATAGTGATGCACCGTTCGATCGACCGCGCGGCCGCGATTCACGCGCTTGCACATGATTCCGTACTGTGGCTGTGGTACTAACTTCAAAATAAATAAATAATAAAAGCGCTGCCTAAGTCTAATGTTTACGTGTACTAGTACGGTTTTCTTTTAAGTTTAACCAACCTCATATAAAACTAAAGTAAGCTCCCATACGCGCACTCATCAATTTGCCGCCGCCACTGTTGCGCATGCTGACGCCCGCCTGCTCCGGCCAACAATTTCTCGCCCATCACCGCCGTGTCGCCGCCATCCCTGTGCCATGAAGCCGAAGGCTCGCCCGCCCACGTCGCCTGCAGTCCCTCCTCGCCATGCCGCCGCGCTGCCAAGCACGCGAGCAGCTGGTGGTGTCTATCCACGCAGCGTACGAAGAGGAGGATGAGCGCGTGCTCCAGCACGCTGGCGAGGAGGAACTAGTGTGTCATTGTCGTCTCCGCCCGTGCGGAGGAGGCGCGCATGGTGGCTGTCGCAGTGGAAGCTGGTTGCGCGCGCGTCGAGCCCGCAAACCGGGTACGGACACGGAATCTACCTTCGAGACCTTGAATGCCACGTGGATCCTGCAATCTGAAGGAGCAATTTGGGTCAGTCAACTCATGTGAGCCGTTTGATGCAACATGGATGGCTAGAAGGGCTTCTTCCACCTCTTCTGCCGTCTTCTTCCTTCGCGCCGTCGAACTTCTTTCACAAATCGACTGACCCAAATTATAATACTAGTACGAACGTATTAAGTACAGTGGGAACACGAAGGTACGAGCAGTAGTACCAACTACAATAAGAATAGTAGTAAGACATGGTACTAGTACTACTCTACATACTAAACAGTTCAAATAACGAGAAAGAACATAAACATAGTTCTACTGGGGCCTCAGCACAACACACCCTTGAAAATAAACTAAGCAACTAGTCAGCTTGACACTGCAGTAGAACCAGCATGAGCGACGACACTGCCACCTACTCGGAGTCCGAGTCCACGTCCTCGGCTTCATCTTCGGCCCTCTTCCTCTTCGTCTTCGCCGACGCTTCTTTGCTTGAACCGGACACCGGGCTCTGCTTCTTCATCCAACCCATGTAGATATTTAAACAAAGGTAGGCATCCATTGCTGCGTACAGGATGTGATCTTCATCTAATGTCTTCGACTACCATGCATGATGAAACTCGTGACGAGGTTTCTTCAGTTTATCTTATGAAGGATCAATCATGGCTGCTGCCAGGGTCAGCATTGAAGGTTGAGAGGAGGACACCAGGCTTGCCTTCTGGAGATCGAAGGGCTAGCCTACAACGAGACCTATCCGACACAGGACTTCTTTGTCGTTCTTAAAGCCTACATTAACGAATTTCACTCTTTTGTCCTTGAGGAAGTTCTTAAAATCCTGGCACTCAACATCGGCATGGCATATGTGGTAGACCAAGCAAACGTTATGTACGCAAACCTGGATCACGTCGGGCTTCTTCCTCTCTTCGTCCTCTAGATCCTTCTCTCGTCCCAGGACTGTGGTGTACTCAACATCTAGCCTAGCGACCCACTCATCCGTTGAACTGTTGAACATGCGTAGGAAGCGAGCAAGCCATGCTTTCACCGTTGCGGATCCACGTGTGTAGATGACGATAAACTGATCGCTGGTGATGGCTCTAACCTGGTACTCAGCGGCGACCATGGAGATTTGAGAGGCCGTGGATTTTGGAGGAGGGTTAGGAGAATTTGAACTGTTGTACCCCGCAAAAACTGGGAGCGAACTAATGTGAAAGGACGGGACGACTGGGAGCGAACTGTTGTGAGGTAGAAGACGGGGACGAGTAGGGTGTGCGAACGGTGTGGGGTTGCTGGCTTACCCGGTGGATAAACAGCTGCAAGCCCCCAAAGAGTTCTCAAGAACTATGCGGGACGCACTAGATGTCATGTCTACTAGACCCATATCGTAGGCCTGACGGTATAGCTTCTTCCTGTTCGCACGCCATGCTGGCGCGTGGATGTAACTTCACTTAATTCTGTCAACTGTCGCGCCTCCCACGACCTTCGCCTCCCTCGCGCGGTCGCGCCCTTTGAGACTTCGACCGGCTAAAAATGAGCAATTTTTTTGCCTACTCCGCATGCATGATACTCCCTCTGGTCCTTTTTACTCCCGTCAACCGTTTGCAAAGTGTTTGACCAAATATATACTTTTTTTAAACACCACCTTGTATTAATTAACCAGCCACACCAGTACACTCATTCGATGCAATATTCACTACACAGGGCGGTACGTTATTTACAAGAATACCATCTAATCTATTGTCAAAGCTATACTTAGCGATTAAGTGTGCCACCTTATTGGCCGAACGGCTAATCTTTGACAATTGAAGATTGTTGATCAACTTCGAGATGCTCAACGCTTTCATCTTCAGGTCACGCATAGCAGACCTGTCATAGTCCCCTGATGCAAGAGACGCTATCACAAAAGCGCAACTAGTCTCTAAAATTACAGGATTATGAAGAGAAATACCTATGTAGAGACCGGCAATGCAAGCCCTAAGCTCCGCTTCCTCCACGCTTTTACAGGCATCAATGAAATCCCACGACCAAATTTATACTAAAAATATCAATATCTACAATACTGATTATAATGAGTATAAGAACTACGTTTTATAATGAGTGTAAAAATATTGATTTGACATTGTGAATGTTGATACTCCCTCCTTCTAGGTGAGTAAGTCATCTTAGGCTGTGCACCGTGACCAAGGAGGAGGGGAAAACGAGAGACGTTGATGTTTATTTGCTAATTAAACAGTATTGCATGTAATGAACTAACCACTACACGTCATGTTTGATAGTCTCAGGTCATTAAAAGCATGCACACCCTCATCTCTTATTGGTTGATATGTCAAGAAACAAGAAACGAGGTAGAAGTTAATGCGTCGCACCTACGTGTTTTGGGATTATTTGGTTTTCGTAAGATGACTTACACACCTAGATATTAGAGTACCACTACCTCCCTTCTAGTTTAAAGGGCTCGAATCAAAAATTTCACCTACTCTTAGCAAGATAGTAGAGGCGGTGGAATATTTTTTGAAGTTTGCAAAAGTACTCAACTAATGCTGTCGTTCTTCACAAAAAATGTGTTTACCAATGCATGCATGACCACTAGTTAGTCTAACCCCCCTCTCTTCTTTAATTCTTTGCCACATCAGCATGTTTGCTATTCCCGTGTACCAGCTAAGATACCACCATGATGGCCAGCCTTAATCATCGCATGCAATAATTTAGTGCACCTTGAAATATGAACATGTGTGGGGCGTGTATGTTTTTAATGACTTGAGACTATACCTAGCCCGACATGCAAGATGACTTATTATGCACCATTCCCCATACCTGCAGGAAGCCCGTTCGTCTCCAAATCTTTTCCTCTCCATGTGTGGAAACAATATGCCTGCCAAACTCTCCGTCTCCCTCCGGCGGTCCCACCACTCCACCCCATGTGAAAAAATCTGCATGCATGACTCTCCTCCCCCCACGCTCGTCCAATCCGTTGTGACCAGCAATATTTCCACCCCTTCGCTCCCTCGTAATTTACTCCAACAAATATGCTCACATAGCTTTTATTTAACTTCAAGTGCATTGGGCCACTGACATACGGGCCCAACAGTGTACTGGCCCACATGTCAGTGACGCAACTGGACCTGCAGTTAAGTCAGTGCAGCTCAGTCCATATCTTACCTAGGTGTGCCATTGCTCGCTATAAATACTGCGCCTCCCATGACATCGCTATCTCCTCCCCCTCACATTCACGTTCATCGCTATCTCCTCCCCCTCCCTGTCACATCGACCACCATGGCATCTTCCCTCCCAAGCCCTAGGAGCCCCTCGCTGCACCGTGCGGACGGTCATGCGTCGCCTTTCCGTTCCTCGTCGCCACTAGTCGAGGAGGACGCGTCGGCGTTCCGCTCCTCGCCGCTACGCTACGCGTCGCCGTTCCGTTCCTCGCCGCCACTAGTCGAGGAGGACGCGTCGGTGTTCCGCTCCTCGCCGCGACGCGACGCGTCGCCGTTCCGTTCCTCGCTGCCACTAGTCGAGATGGACGCGTCGTCGTTTCGCTCCTCGCCGCAACGCGTTGAGGTGGACGCGTCGACGTTCTCAATCTCGCCGGCACGCGCATCGGAGGATGCGTCGGCTCCCCGCTACGAGGATAACACCGCGCCACCCGCCGAGCTCCCCAGCCTTGAGGAGCTTTGGAAAGAACTGGATGTCGCCTTGTGGGAGGCTTTGCCTCTAGCAGAGCGCGCCAAAATAGAGGCGGAGAAGAAGGCCGAGGAAGAGAAGCGCACCGCGCAACAAGCTTTCTGGTAGATCTATGTCGCGTCCGAGAGAGTCAAGCAATTGGTTCTTTGGCAGAAGGCTCATGCGAGGGCCGTGAGGGTGGCGGAGGGCGCCCGAGCCGACGCTCTGAGTGCAGTCGGGCCCAAGTGCCTCATCTACGCTTGGCGGTACATGGACCGGGTGCACGCTTCCAGCCAGGAGGAGTACCTGTTGGCGCCGTATCACCACACCGGTGAGATCGCGCTCGCCCACCGGCAAGCCGCCAATCATCACCTCGCGAGTTGCGAGGCTGAGGAAGAGGCGTTGTGTCGGTGCGCTGGGAAACGGCCGCGCACCAGGGCACTCGTGGCGCGCCGCAAGCGCTCCTGCGAGCGCCGTGGCTTTTAGGAGGAGTATAATTTTTGTTTCGTAAGGCGATCTCATTAGTTTTGGGACGCAAATGATAAATCCCGAACGTTCAGGAATTTTTAGCGTACTTAATTAAGTATGTAAAAGGAAAGTTTGGAAATGTTGTGTATTATTACGCATTTTGCAAGTATGTGCATATAGCACAAACTTTACTATATACTATCGTACTACACGTCTCTCTCGATATATGCTTGCAGACTGTGCTACTCCCTCCGTCCAGGTCAATAAGTCATCTTTGGTTATGCACGGTGACCAAGGAGGGAAGACTTGTACACCTAGATGGAGTACTGCTATTACTTATGTACGTGAAAATGCATGTTTGAACATTACGATGCGGTTTTTGTAAAAGTGGAAAAACAGCACTAGTCAAGCTTGTGAAACGATTCAATGCAAAACAAATGCAAAAATGCTCGTTTGATTGTTTACTTTTAGCTTCCTTCTCTGTGGTTATTTCTCTGTGCACCGAGACCAAGGAGGAGGAGAAAATGAGAAACGTTAATGTTTATTTGCTAATTAATAGTATTGCATGCAATTAACTAACCACTGCATGTCGTGTTTGATATCTCAAGTCATTAAAAGCATGCACACTCTTTATCTCTTATTGGTTGATATGTAAAGAAACAAGAAACGAGGTAGAAGTTAATGCACCGCGCCTAAGTGTTTTCGGATTATTTGGTTTTCGTAAGATGACTTACACACCTAGATGCACCGCGCCTAAGTGTTTTGAGTAACATTTTATCAGTTAAATCTTTGGTCAAAATTTAGCACAAATTACAATGGTGAGGAATAAACCAGGACGGAGTAGTAGTTTAGAAGACTAATGATCAACATTTAACTTGATAATGCGTATTTTTTTAGAAGAACAGGGAGGCTCCTCCCCGGTTCCATTATCAAATGAAACCCAAAGTGTCTTACATCAGCTCACTGAGAGGAGCAGTTCAAAGGAAGGACTGCGGCGAAAGCCACTCAAGTTTAACGACAAGCTTACAGAATCAAAAGCGGCAAAGACACGGGCCATAAGCACCCACACACACACACTACATGTTTTCTAAGTGCACTTGATAATGCGTATGTCCAGGTGAACCTCCTTGGAGTCCCTGTGCACCGTGTCGGCGGGTAAAGGATAGAATGGATGCCATGGGTTTTCCATGTCCACATTGGTGGGATAGTCCTAGCTCCTCAGATTCCAAGTCTGTCCGATGAGGCCGGTTTTGCCACCCACGTGACCCGGAGGGGTAGTAACATTGACCTTGCACCCGTACATCTCCCTCGTGTTAGTGTCAGCGTCAACGGCGACGCCCCTGACGCACACTACAAAGATGGAGCGGCAGCCTGCGCGAGCCTCACCGGTGCTCACGATCAAGAGGAAGACGCTGCCGTCCTCTTCCGAGACTAGCAGGCGGTGGTGATCCTCCAGCGACTCCGGCATGGTGAACCGGTAGCACGTGTCGTACTTGATGTTCTCCGCCAAGGGCCAGCAGTGACCGCTGCACACATCCGTGAGGTGATGCACCATGTCCGCTGGCGAGCCACAAAACGGCATCGGGCACTCATAGCAGTGGACGAAGGGCTCCTTGGAGGCATCGACCAGACCGTCCATGAAACGGGAGTGGCTGTAGGGGACGTTGCGCCAGTCCCTATCTCTACAAGTACTTTTTTATAACAAATCGAATAGTGCTGCGTCGTTCGCTGCACGCCCGGCTGAACACGCCTCCTTGCCTCCATCATCACCAACTGAGTCTTTTATAGGAGTAGGAGTAGAGAAAAAACCGAGTTGGTGATGATGGTGTGACGTGCAATGCATGTGCATCTTGCTATTTTTTTGCATATAAGTCCAAACACCACGTAGACACGATCTTTGAGCATGGTTCGTAGTCGTTCCACGATCGGGCATCGAAGTTAGTTACTATTTTAGATTAGAATATACTACTCCTCCGGTGCTAGTAGTAGAGCAGAGTCCTACTCTACTACTCTACTCTAGCAAGCTAGGGCATAGTACTGTAGTAGGTACTATAGGGAGTACCAGTACTGTGATCACTCAAGCAAGTTGTCTGGCATCGATATGACCCTACGCTGCGGGTATGTGTCTCGTAAGTCAAGCAGCGTGCTGTAGTCATCATCACCTGTCCACTTCCCGCATCACATATTCGCTTCTCCATCTTTGTCCACACATAATCTTGTCCAAGCTTCCATCCCCGCTAAGGCGCCTCCCCCCTCGTCCGAAACCCAAGCACTAACAATTGCAGAACCGAGTAGCATCCGCCGAAAGAGTGGCTAGAATTCGCTCCCCACAGAGGTAATCAAGCTCATTGTTTCGCGTGTGGACAATCTCAGTACCATGCCGCTCGCCGTGTGCTCGTCGGGGCTGTACCGTTTACTCAAAGCCCTCAGGCCAGAGCTTTTTAAGCTAGCTCCTAGCTTGCTGATGCCGCCTGATCTTCAGAAATGGCGTGTCACGCAGCATAACAATCATAGGGTGGCGAGCATCAACCCCCTTCACTGCGATCCGATCCCCGTCAGCCTCAGCTACATTAACGGTATGTACTGGGTCGGCATGAACACGTCATGGATGGAGCTCGTCGATGGTCGCGGCAGCTGGATGCTCGTGGAGGTCTACACCCGGCAATTGATCCCCCTTCCTTCGATTAACACTGCACTGCTTTGGCACCGCAACCCAGAATACTCGAAATCTTACAGTAGCCAACATGATACCAAGTTTGATTTGCTCAAGGTTGTAATCTGCCAAGTGCCCACAAGATCTGGGAATTATAAAGATTTCAGGCTAATTGCATTCTTTCAACCGCGGTCTTGCCTATCAGACAGGTCACTGCGGTAAGTGGATAAATCTGCACGTCCATCGCAGGATCATACATCCTCCATGGTTCTCTGATGCCATTGAACACAAGGGCTTCATTTACGCTGTCGACTCCTTCTATGGCTGGACGTATTGCTGGCCTACTCCAGTCATCGCTACAAACGGCCGTTACAGCAGTATGTTACTTTCCTATGATATCATGATGGCTTGCTTATATTACTGTCAACATTTACTGAAAAAATATTCATGCTCATAACATGTTGTTCTTAAGATTGACTAAATCAAGAGCCCTTTTTTATTTGACTCCAACTTGATATGATGTTGTAGGCCGCCTGGTGTCCCTACCCTTCCTAATCCCAGAACCTTTGAAAGAAAAGCGGCATGGCAGTTGCAGGTGGTTCCTGGCTCAATCATACGACGGCGAAAGATTGATGATCGTTCGCACGTACCGGACGTGTTGTTTCGCGGAATACAATCACAGTCACTGCAAGGTCTTTGAGCAGGATCCCAGCTTCTCTGGGCCTTCAGGACTTTTTGACTGGAGGCTGGTAAGTAGCCTTGGCACACGCTCTCTGTTTGTCAGACTGAATTATCCGATTAACCAGGAGATAACCGATGGCAAGGATCATGATGGCAGTGCGGTTTCGTTCATCAGGCAAAACTGTGTGTACACGGCGTACCATGTGTCTCTGGATGCGCCATACCCTGATATGTGCCGCCACGCTCTGCAGCCCAAAGTAGGAGAGAGGGTCGCAAGTATGAGACTTCGACCTGCTGGCTGGAGTTTCCCCCGTCAGGCACCCATCTGGTTCAAGCCGTCAGCCAATCTCCACAGCTTAATAAATAGTAACATCTAACTGAGCCAGTTAGTTAGATGCATACACTTGGTGTAGTAGGAACTTTATTTAGTTTGATGCATACACTTATTCTTTTTTGGTAGCCCTTTTGTAATGATGGCTGATGTTTGGTTTGGAAGAGAGATCTGTGTCTTCACTCTTCTGACCTGCTTACTGCTTCTGTTGCACCCCCAACCCTGGTTGCTGCTGCTGCTGTTTTCAATGTACAATCAGTAGTATATTTTGTCTATTGGTTGAATATAAATGTGTTGTTAGAATGACAAACACAATGTTTTGGAAGTCGTTGCATGGTTCGATCCTTTAGTGCCCCGTACCGTACGTAGCTCATACTATTTTTCGTACGGAACACATTTTCCACTTGTTGATAACATGCAGCCCACTGATGAAGGCCCAATAGAGAAGCCCATAATTAACTGGAAGGGACGCTCTCACATGAATCCGGCCCAGGTACATGCTCATGGTCCCCTAAACATAAATAAGTAAATAAATAAATAAAGCTAAATGCTCATGCACCAGTTCTTTGGGAAAATAGGTAGCCCAGTATTTCTTTTTGAAGAATACCCAAGCTAGGCCTATTTGTTTTCTCCGAATTACTGGGCTGCAAATCTTTCAAGACGAGCAAATGGGATATTAGTTTTTTTGAATTTTGTTCTTCAATGATATCTTATACATATTTCATTGGATTGAACATGACATAGTACTAACTAATTTTTAAATTTGTTTTAGTATGGCTATTAATTTTTGGATTAAGAATATTTCGTTCCCCAGCAAAAATTTCCCAAATATTTAGTTAATTTTGTGACCCTAGTACTGACCAGAAAATGGATGACAATTCTAAAAATGGAAAACGGGCTGCAATAAATTCCATATGAATTATAAAATGAGTAAAAGTTATAAAAATAATAGCAAATGGGCTGTACACGCCACAGATTTCGAGGCTGAATTGTTTACGCAAGGGTTTGTCAGTGAACACACGATTCTAGCCGCCGTGCTTCTTCAATCTCTGATCTTCCTGCTCCAGCCGCCTAAACTAGCGCCGGCGGGACTGCCTGCTCCCTCCTCTTGTGGCCCGCTGTGATGCCGCAGAGGCTTCCCCGGCCCACCATACTCCCTCCGCTGGCCTGGCCGCACACAATCAACTATCTCCTTATTATGCAAAAAAAAAGATTCCTCCCACTGACATCTGGGGCGCACCGGTTGGGAGGCTGACCTGTGGTCCTACTACGTTGATGCGTACACAGGGCTTGTCAACTTAGTCAACAAACGATTCTAGCAGCAGTAACCGCTGGATTTGAATCGAACGGTCCTGCTGCTTCTTCAATCGCTGCTCTTCTTGCACCAGCCGCCCAAACTAGCGTCGGGGAGACCGCCTGCTCCTGCCTCCAGTGGCCAGCTGTGCTGCCGTTGAGGCCTCATCGCCCCCTACTACTCCCACCGCTAGCTAGGCCCTGCGGCAACGGCAGCCTCACACCGCAGCCGAACCAGTGAACCCTGGTACTCCTCTCCGCGTGGGCATCCACTGCCGCATCTTCCCCGGCTCCGCGTAGTCCCCTTCCTAGGCCTCACCGTTGTCCACCGCCTTGGTGCTCTCGGTGCGGTGTGGTCAATGTGGTCAACGACATTCCATCGGGAGAGTACTGTACGTGTAGAGGCTGACAGCTGGGTCCACGGCCACAACCCAGTTTTTTTGTGATTTGCCAAGCAAGTCGCTTTGTCAGGCCTGTTGGGCTGCAAATCTTTCAAGACGAAGAGAGCTTTCATTCGGCTGGCCGAGAAAATGGCCCATCAGTAATGAGAAATGGGCTGTACATTTTTAAAACACATCAAACCGGCACTTAGTTTCAAATATCTTTTTTTTCATTTTGAGATTTTAAATTACATTAATTTTTATGCGTGGAGAATTTGTTGGATTTTATATTGATATACATTTATTTTTAAAATCAGTTTGAATGCGAGTCGAAATTTCGGGATTAAAAACAGTTCGGACCGCACTGAAATATGCAAAATTTTGTATAAGTTTTTAACCGTGGCCACAATATGGGCTGTAATGCTACCAAAAAGAATATGGGCTCCAAAAAAAAACATTAAGAATTAGCAAATGGGCTGTAAATTATTAAAAATAATGGCAGATGGGCTGTATGCTGTTTTCCACAGATTTGAGGCTTTCCTAAAAAAAGTTGACGCACAAGCAGTGACTGTTGGATGGCCATCCAACAGCCGTCGTGCTTCTTCAATCTCTGCTCTTCCTGCTCCAGCCGCTCAAACAAGCGCCGGCGGGACTGCCTGCTCCCTCCTCCCCGCGGTCGGCTCTGACAGCTCAGACTCACCAGTTATATCTTCGTACGCAAGGAAGTGCCTCCTTATTACGCACAAAAAATGAATACTCCCCCTGTTAGCTAGGACCCAGTATAGTGGCAGGCTGACTTGTGGGCCTACTAAGTTGACGGGGACGGAGGGCTTTGTTAACTTAGTCAATATGCACGATTCTAGCTCCAGTGACCGTATGATGTCCATCCAACGGCCGTAGTGCTTCTTCAACCTCTGGTCTTCTTGCTCCAGCCGCCCAAACCAGCGCCGGTCGTGCCTCGTGCTCCTGCCTCCCGTGGCCGGCTGCGATGCGGCGGAGGCATCACCGCCTCCTACTACTCCCACCGCTGGCCAGGCCATCCCTCTACTCACCCACACCCCCTGTTATTCTGCGGCAATGGCAGCCTCACACCGCAGCGAACCAGTGAACCCTCGTACTCCTCTATGTGTGGGCATCCACTGCCGCGTCTTCCCCGGCTCCGCGTCGTCCCCTTCCTAGGCCTCGCCGTCGTCCACCGCCCTGGTGCTCTCGGCGCGGCGTGGTCAACGTGGTCAAGGAACGACTTCCATCGGACGTGGACTGTACGTGGAGAGGCTGACAGCTGGGTCCACGGCCGCAGCAAGGAAGTGCCTCCTTATTACGCGCAAAATAATTATTCCTCCACTTGGCAGCGGGGACCCATCGGACGGGCCACCATATTTAGCGAAAAAACGTTTCCCCCCTGACTGCTGGGACCCACCAGCTACACCTTCGCACGCAAGGAAGTGCGTCCGGGCAAAAAAACGATTCGCCCCCCTGACTGCTGGAACCCACCAGCTACATCTTCGCACGCAAGGAAGTGCGTCCGGGCAAAAAAAGATTCGCCCCCCTGACTGCTGGGACCCACCAGCTATGTCTTCGCACACAAAGGAAGTGCGTCCGGGCAAAAAAAAATGATTCACCCCTCTGACTGCTAGGACCCACCAGCTACATTTTCGCATGCAAGGAACTGCCTGACAGTCGGGACCCACCTGGTCGAAGCGTACATAGCGTTATCATTCTGGTCGCGAACTTGTACGTACATATATACTGGTTGATGTAAAGGCGCGCACGTGTCATAGTAGAGGCGCGTACGTGTCATAGTAGAGGCGCACACGTAGTATGTACACGTACGTACAGCTGCCAGGGTGCAAGAAAGAAAATACGGCCACATATGTGTACATACGGGCGGGGTCTTGAACGCCTAGTCGCGCATACGTACGGCGAGGGCTCGTGTTCATGGGGAGGCAACAGAATGCGTCGTGTTCATGGGGAGGCAACGGAATGCGTCGTGTTCATGGGGAGGCAACGGAATGCATCGTGTTCATGTGGAGGCAACGGAGCACGTGGGAGCCAACCGGCTTGGACGGAACAGGCGATGGAAACGAGGCCTAGCATACCGCAGAACGGAGGAAACGGACCTCCTACGGTCGAAACAGGGGTCCTGTTGACCAGGAGGGGTGTGGCGTACCGCAAAACGGACAAAACGGACCTCCTACGGTCAAAACGGGGGTCCTGTTGATCGGGAGGGGTGTGGCGTACCGCAAAACGGAC
>NC_041387.1:534876314-534920103 GCF_002162155.2 Triticum dicoccoides | reverse complement strand
CATCCCAGAGGCAGCATCGATCGGCTTCAGTTAGCAGCAGTAGCGAAGGAATCGCTCCATCGGGTTCAGTTAACAGCCATCGATCGATCGCTCGGGTTCAGTAACGCGTAGCCTGCAGTGCAATCGCTCGGGTTCAGTTAGAGCCCAGCGCCTCACTCGGCTTCAGTTAGAGCCAACGCCTCGCACACGCGCGCGTACATACGAGAGAAACGCGCATCGCTCCGCCCCCGACCTCCCACCGTAACCGACAACTCCCCGAAATTTTCCTCCCCCTCGCTTCTACCACGGGTTTTTCCATCATGGACGGCCCAAAGAATGTCATGCAGCTGCGTCTCCGGCCCGCCCAGGACAAAAAGCCCATTTTCTGTCATGATTTTTTGTCACAGAAGTAGGAGCCCACCACATCTATGATCATACCGGGTTTTTTCACAATTATCGTCATAGAAGTGTCATATGTATGACATAATTTTTTTCGTTCGACCCAAAATGTCAAGGATGTGTCTTTTTTTGTAGTGCGAGACAGGGGCGCGCCCAGTAGGGGGGGGGGGGGCGCCCCCACCCTCGTGGCTTCCTCGAAGCTTCTCTGACGTGAACTCCAAGTCTCCTGGATCATCTTCGTTCCAAAAATCATTTTCCCGAAGGTTTCATTCCGTTTGGACTCCGTTTGATATTCCTTTTCTTCGAAACACTGAAATAGGCAAGAAAACAGCAATATGGGCTGGGCCTCCGGTTAATAGGTTAGTCCCAAAAGTAATATAAAAGTGTATAATAAAGCCCATAATCATTCAAAACAGATAATAAAATAGCATGAATGCTTCATAAATTATAGATATGTTGGAGACGTATCAAAGCACCAAATCATCGATTGCCCGGACGCCGAAGCCTTAGGGGCCTTCAAGCACAGTGTCCGGGACGAATGGCTAGCTAGACACCTCGACCTAAAAAAGCCAAGGACAATGGCAGCATCAACTACACTCATGACCCGTTTTTGCGCTGGCGAAGACAACTGGTTAGCCCGTAGTAGCACTAGCGATCCTGTCACATCTGAAGTCAGGGATGGCAATGGAAAGCCATGATGCAACAAAAACAAAATGTTGAAACAATGAAGGAAGCCCAGATGATACAATGGTAAATGCCAGATTTATGGCCCTAGACCCGGTCAACGGAAGAAGCTATTTAAAAGCAATAAAGATGGTCCATCTAGCCTAGACAAAATTTTAGACAGGCCCTATCAGATCCATGGCACCCCTGCTAAACCTGCAAACCATACAAACCGCAGTTGTTGGGTCTTCAAACAGGCCAGCCAGCTTACCGCCGAACACAAGGGGAAGGGACCTCAGAGCAAAGACGAAGATGAATCTCGCCAGCCGAACAGGGGTGCAGAAGAAATTTCCACCAGAGATCAAAACAGTGAACATGATCTATGTCACTCATATCCCAAATGATGAGACTGTTGATACACTACTCGTGAGTTCTATACAAAATGTCAAAGATGTATCGAACTAGACCACGTCATGGATCCAACCATGTCTCAAGCTTAACCCAGACATGAGGGCAAGAGCAAGGAAAAATGGCAGAGGGTTGTTAGGTTCTGCGCCATCATTAGCTTCTAGTATTGTGTGTTCAGATTATTGGGGAGCTAAAAGCAAGGAAGGTGCGTCTGCTTCTGAACCAAAACCAGATGAGGTCAATCCCAATTTTAGAACACCTCCGTAACATATCTTTGTTTGATCCCTCCTCGTTGAATTATGAATAAAGAGTCCCTTTGATAATAAAGTGTCCAAGCTCAGGAGATGAAGATCGATCCGAGAAGCATCGGGACACCCGTACTAGTTGGTATTTGTAGTTGAGTTTTGGCTTCTAGCGAT
The DNA here is from genome assembly GCF_002162155.2 of Triticum dicoccoides. Taxonomy (NCBI): domain Eukaryota; kingdom Viridiplantae; phylum Streptophyta; class Magnoliopsida; order Poales; family Poaceae; genus Triticum; species Triticum dicoccoides. The sequence goes on along the minus strand of NC_041387.1, from coordinate 534,918,235 downwards.
CAACGTTGCCGGATATTTAATTAGCATAAACGCATTGATTAGTTTGAATACATAGAAGAGATAGAGTCTGTATCTGTTTTGTTAGCTGGAGTCCGTTTGGTCAAGTCTGCGTCGCCTATAAAAGGGGCTGGCTATGACCGATGTATGAGAGTTAGTTTTTTTGCCGAAGTTTAGTTGAATAAGAAAATACTAGAAAAAGCCTACATCGGGAGGCACCAAGATGCGTTTCTGCAAATCCTAGGGATTCGATGCTGCTGTGCATGCCCCTGATCTTTTATTAGTTATGGTGAAAGTATTTTTCTTTGGCTTCTTACATCTCGTTTGATCCGAAGATTCTCCTTCTACGTTTGTTCTTTCTTCTGCGACTATTATTGCTGTCGTTCATTGTTGTCTCGCAAATACCGTGAAAGATCGGGCCGTGACTTGCACAATTTAGCATCTCGCTAGTCTGTGCTACATCAAGTGGTATTCGGAGCTAAAGTTGTTCACGGTACTGTGTTGATTAAGATGTTAACTTCGGTCAACAAGGTTGATGAGGTTGTTGCTGATTTTGAGGAAGTTGTTCGTCCAGTGTATGCGGATGATATTGCTCAAAATACTCGGGATGGTTTTGACCACACATGCAACTACATCAAGCAATGTCATGATGCGCTCGACAGAAGGATAGATGTCCTGATCACTTGGTTTGATGGTTTGGCAAAGATCATCAATATGCCGACAACAAATTCTGCACCACCACAGACTACTCTGGCTGCTCCACTGCGTTATGCACCACCGGCTCGCGATGGACATGCCAGCGTGCATGATCGCCGTTTGGCTGCACCTCATGTTAGAGATGATGGTCTTGATGACGGTGTTGACCAGGCAGCGGGGTGCGCTCCATGACAATGCCACTATGAGCCTCGTCCTGAAATATCCATTCGCGGTGGAGTGCATGACCGAGTTGGTCAAGCTGTGCGTGTGCCTTTGGATGATGGAATTTGGCACATAAAAATTTCAATCCCTTCATTCTCCGGCAACTGCAAACCAGAAGGCTATTTGGATTGGGAGATGCGTGTTGATCAAATTTTTGATGCCCATCATTATAGCAAGGAGAAGAAAGTTCAACTTGCTGGAATTGAGTTCACCGATTATGCGCTAATTTGGTGGAATCAAATTTTTCGTTCAAGACATTGCCCGACGACTTGGAAAGGTATGAAAGAATTCATGAGGCGATGTTTTGTTACTGAGCACTATAAAAGAGATATGTACAACAAGTTGCAGCGGCTCTCTCAAGGTAATATGAGTGTTGATGAATATTACAAGGAGATGGAATTGCTTATGATACGTACATGGACAACAGAGGATCCAGAGGCGACCATGGCACGTTTCTTTAAGGGATAAATATCGAGGTGCAGGATCGTGTTGAGATGGTGGTCTACTACAACATACAAGGTCTTGTGCACCAAGCTGTGCGTGCGGCACAACAGATTAAGCGGCGCCAAGTCAACATAGTTCCCAGTAACACTTTGAACACATGGCGACGCTCGCATCATAAGAATGAGGATGATAGTCCTAGCTCCAGGGTGACATCATCAAATCGCTCTCATGGTTCCATGCAAAAGGATGCTTCAAAATCAGGGCCATCGATGGTTGATTCTAGTGCATAGTCGACCGGACGCACTAGTGACATAGAGTGTTTCAAATGTGGAGGAAGGGGACATATGAAGCATGATTGTCCTAAAGAGAAAAGAGTGTTGCTCACGAGACATGGCTATGCATCCGCTAGTGATGAAGAGGCAGTTTCTGACACCTCTAGTGAAAAATCTAAGGATGTTGAAAATGTGGTTGCGACTTTTGAAGCTGTGGAGTCATATCCTTCAATAATGGTGCAACGAGTGCAAGAGGATCGCATTGAGAATAAGGGACAACATTGGAATATTTTTCAGACTCAGTGCAAGGTCTATAAAACCAGTTGTAAGTTGATTATAGATGGAGGAAGCTACACCAATGCGGTTAGCAAGGGATTGGTGGAAGCTTTGGGCTTACCTACATGGAAGCACCCTCAGCCACACCGTGTTGAGTGGATGTATCATACAAGAAAGCTGAAGGTTACTCATAAGGTTCGTGTTAATTTTTCTGTTGGCGATTATAGTGATGTGGTTATCTATGATGTCATGCCAATGGATGCATGTCATTTGTTACTCAGAAGACCTTGGCAGTACGATCATAATACTACACATGAAGGTCGGACCAACACATATTCATTTTGGGATGCTAGGAAGAGACATGTGTTTCGACTAATGTTTGCCGACACAATTAAGGTGGATGATCGTGTTTTATTAAACAAAGCCGTTACAAAGACTACCTCGAAACTGAGGACGGTTTCAGTTCAAGAGGGAGGGGATGATGAGACCGTTGATACACTACTCGTGAGTTCTATACAAAATGTCAGAGATGTATCGAACTAGACCACGTCATGGATCCAACCCTGTCTCAAGCTTAACCCAGACATGAGGGGAATAGCATGGAAAAATGGCAGAGGGTTGCTAGGTTCTGCGCCATCATCAAATTCTAATATTGTGTGTTCAGATTATTGGGGAGATAAAAGCAAGGAAGGTGCGTCCTCTTCTGAACCAAAACCAGATGAGGTCAATCCCAATTTTAGAACACCTCCGCAACATATATTTGTTGGATCCCTCCTCGTTGGATTATGAATAAAGAGTCCCTTCGATAATAAAGTGTCCAAGCTCAGGAGATGAAGATCGATCCGAGAAGGATCAGGACGCCCGTACTAGTTGGTACTTGTAGTTGAGTTTTGGCTTCTAGCGATCAACGTTGCCGGATATTTAATTAGTATAAATGCCTTGATTAGTTTGACTACGTAGAAGATATAGAGTTCATATCTGTTTTGTTAGCTGGAGTCGGTTTGGTCAGGTCTGCGTCGCCTATAAAAGGGGCTGGCTACGGCCGATGTACGGGAGTTATTTTTTTGCCGAAGTTTAGTTGAATAAGGAAATACTAGAAAAATCCTACATTGGGAGGCACCAAGATGCGTTTCTGCGAATCCTAGGGATTCGATGCTGCTGTGCATGCCCCTGATCTTGTATTAGTTCTGGTGAAAGTATTTTTCTTTGGCTTGTTACATCTCGTTTGATCCGAAGATTCTCCTTCTATGTTTGTTCGTTCTTCTGCAACTGTTGCTGCTGTCGTTCATTGTTGTCTCTCAAATACCATGAAAGATTGGGCCGTGACTCGCACAATTTAGCATCTCGCTAGTCTGTGCTACCTCACCAAAGAGGGAGCACAAACGCGCACTCCGAGATATCTATGACATTGAGCCTGTTGCCCCCAAATTCAACCCATGGTCGGCCTGTTCGATCACCTTTGATCGCAGGGATCATCCGACTAGCATCCGTCATGGGGGTTCAGCTGCGCTAGTGCTTGATCCAATAGTTGACGGATACCACCTGACTCCAGTCCTTATGGATGGCGGCATCAGTCTCAATTTGATATATCAGGACACTGTCCGCAAAATGGGGATAGACCCGGCAAGAATCAAGCCAAGCAGCATGACCTTTAAATGAGTCATACTAGGCGTAGAAGCCCGCTGCACGGGCTCTTTAACATTGGAGGTTGTATTCGGCTCTCCCGATGACTTTTGAAGCGAAGAGCTCATCTTCGACATAGCTCCGTTCTGAAGTGGCTACCACGCACTACTCGGAAGAACAGCCTTCACCCACTTCAATGCAGTGCTGCATTACGCTTATTTAAAGCTCAAAATGCCTGGACCGCGTGGCATAATCATAGTCAATGGGAATACGGAGCGCTCTCTTCGCACGGAGGAGTACACTACGGCCCTAGCAGCCGAACTCCAAAATGGCCTATTTAAGCTGAATAGCTCAACAGTCGTTAAGTCCGTGGACACAGCTAAACATGTCCGGCGCCCGCCTCAGCATGGCAGCTCAGATAAATCCGAGCTCAATTAGCAATTATTCCCCCATCGACTGCCCCATAATGCGATAGCATACGTGCCTCGTGTACACGAGTATATCCTTAAAATTCCTTGGGCGTTGTTGGGGGCACACTGCATAACAACAGTCCATAGTTCGGCTCGACCCTATTCGGACTCTAGAAATTATCTTTCAAGGTTCATCAAACGAACCAGCTCTGTTTACAGCCACACTGGAATCCTTTTACATGTTTTCCTTTTTCTACAGATGGCCGTCACATTCCCCCCCCCCTTCAAGGACACATCACAAAGGAGAAAACAGCGCAGACGGGCAACAGGGCCCCACACTAAGGTTTGTTTTCACATTAAGACCCTGTGTAAACCTTCTATCTCTTTTTGTTTCATACTTTTCTGGCACTTCAAATGTCCAAGGAAGTTATCGGCACTATCTGTAAGTATATGCTTCGCCATACCGGAAGGGGACATTATAGAAGCAGCTTGCTTCATATTGTACTTGGAGTTTTATTTTCTCACCGTCTACGTTCTCCCTGTGTCAGATTGCCGCATGTGCCTTGACACAAGGTCCATTATCAGGGGCTGTATTCAGGCCAGTATATGTTGAAAAGTCCAAACACCTATAGGGAGTGTTCGACGTCATGAGTTTGATCTTATATGCATCAGCTCTGAATCATGTCTTTGGTCAATAGTTGGGTTGCCCGGCTCCTGTGCTTATTAACTTACATTCCGCTCTATCGGCTAGGGTATTAAAGGGAGAACTACTGCAATTGTGTCCTGGTTCGTACGGATGAGCTCCTCAGTAGAGAAAGCTGAAAATTGACTGTATGATGCGGAGAGAGCTGGTCAACCACTCGAGGACTCACCGGGATCTTCGCGATTCCTTCTGTATTACACGAAGGACTTTTCTTTTGTTCACGTATGAAAACGCGCCGTATTCGGATAACCGCGTACATACCAGGGGCTATATCGTAGCCCCACTGTGAAACTCCTATGGCTAAGTGAAAGTGTTAAAGCCCTATAGTCTGATTGCCTGGTTCGCCGCATTGACACCTCCTTAATGGATCAAGACGCTGGGTTAAGAGTGATCAAGTACTTTTTCCGAACACCCCCCGCATTGTATGTGAGGGGGCTGAAGCCGATGACTGGTAAACTTTCAGATTATATATGAAAACGGCCGCACAGGAGGAACTAAAAACTTTTTAGGCAAAAGTATAAATAGCCCTAATATATCATAACATTGTTTTTACAATTTTGATACATTTTACTCGAACATAATATCTTTCGAGCACTGACCCTCTATCAAGCGGGCACCCTCTAAGACATCTTCAAAGTAATGCTCTAGCATGTCCTTGCCCTCGGGTGGACTCTTTGTTGCAATATTGGTGTCCTTCATCTTCACCCAATATGCCTTGATGCGGGCAAAGGCCATCCGTGCACCTTCTATGCATGTTGACTGCTTGACAGCGTCGATATGCGACACTGCATGAACAAGTCGTTGCACCAAACCAAAATAACTATTTGAAATTGGCTCTCTAGGCCACAGCCAGACCACGACGGCCTTCATGGCAAGTCCGGATATCCTGTGGAGCTCTGCCCATTGGGCCATCTATTTGTTCAGCAAGAACGGACGCTTTGGCATGCTGAATTGCGACCAGAAAAGCTTTTCCGCCGCATGTCCTTCTTGCGCTTGGAAAAACTGTGTTGCATCAGAAGCAGTCTTCCACAAGTCCAAGAATGCGTCTGGAGAATTCCACATTCGGTCAAGTGGGGCATACTTCGGATCGCCGAATTTCGTTCGCAATAAGAAGGGATTACCATCCACGATCTCCCCAGCTTGCCGGATCTCCTCCCGAGCCGCTCTAGACTTGGACCGTGCTTCCTTCACCTCTTGTAAGGCCTTCTCAAGATCAGCCGCTCTGGTTTGTCTATCTTTCTCGAGAAATTCACATCGGCTAGTGGTATCCTTTAGCTCAAGCACCATAATAGATATTCTCTCCTCGCTCTGGCGCCGAGCAGCCTGTTCGGCCTTTAATTCAGCAGCTGCCTTTTCGGCAGCCGCATTATTCACCCTGGCTTGCTCCTTGGCCTGGGCAAGCTCAGCCCAAAGGGTCTCAATGGCGGCGGCACCATCTGCAGTTAAGCATATTACAATTTTTAGTGTCATGCTCATATTTATAATATTTGCATATACTGACGGCCCCGAAGATATACCTTGCGCCTCGTCGAGCCGCCTGTTCATGAGCGTGATGTCATCATCTGCCGCATCAAGTTTCTGCTTCAGCTCGGCAACCTCTGTAGCTCGGGCAGTCGCCAGGGATGAAACAACCTGTGTGTCAATTAGTAAAATCATTTCCTGAGCATATCTACCTTTTTTTATCCTATGATCGCCTCTGTATGGACGTCAACCAGAGTCTTAGGGGCTACAATCTATACACAGGCGCATCTTGTGTTTACAGCAAAATTGAAAATATTACATTACGTACCTCGAAGCCTCTTAGCAGGCTCGTAAAAGCTTCATTCAATCCTCTTTTCGCGGATAGAACTCTTTCAACTACCGTACCCATCAAGGTATGATGTTCCTCTGAGACGGGCGCATGTCGCAGTATGTCCATCAATGTATCCGGCGCCTCTGGATCCCTGGAAGCAGCCGTAGGGATACAAACTTCCTTCAATGGAATACGTTCACTCGACCTTAGAGTCGTCTCCGGCTGTATATCGGATAGTCCGGGGCTTCTATTGTTGGTCCCCGTAGGAGCCGAATACCCCGGGCCCTGGGCGGCCGAAGTATCACCTTCTGGCCTAGTCTTCATTATCCCTTGCACCACTTGTTAATCAGGATAGATCCTCCGGGACGACACCTCGGGGTCATCCGCCCTATGGGGCGGGGAAATCTGTGGAGGCGTTTCGCTCTCCATCATCTCCAGAAGAAGATCCCCTGAGGAAGAGGATTGTTGAGGGAGGCTGCATGCCGAACTTCAAAACGTATATTTTAAATATTACCCTTGCAACCAGGAAAGAATGGGGTATGTTTAAAACACCCTTATTCACTTACGATTCAGCTAAAGGCCGCTCCCTATGGAGGAACTGCGTGGCAACATCATCTCCCAAACCAGAACCCCCTGACAGGGATTTCTTCTTTCGCTTGGAAGCCTTTGTATTCAAGTGTTCGGAGGCGGTCCTCTTCTTCCCATGGGGAGAGGGGATGTCAGTTTATCCTTCCCTTTCATCTTCGGAAAAGGGAGTTCCAATCTCCCCGGATGCGGGGCCTGACGTACCTCCAGAATGGGGGCCACTCCGGACCTTCCTACTCCTCTCCTTGTCTTCCTTCGACGACACTTGATAGGGTGCCGGAGCTAGCATCCTTGTTAACACCGGATCCGCTGAGTCCTCAGGAAGAGGGGCCGAACACCTGATCCTCTCCGCCTTCTTTATCCAGCCCTGGCCGAGTATGGTTTTCTTAGTATATTGTTATGAGAAATTTAAGTAAACTGTGTTCGGGAGTCGAGTGCTTACAGAGGTATCCGAATGGTTGCAGTCGAGGCCTGTGTCCTTTGTAGTGTCCGGACACTGTTTTCGTGATCCGAAGAATAATTTATACATCCCTTTGAGTGTCGTGCCTAAGAAGTGCTAAAGGGTTCGCAGTCCTTCTGGATTGAACTCCCACATGCGGAGAGGCCGTCGCTGGCACGGTAGGACCCGATGGACTAGCATTACTTGGATTACGTTGACAAGACCGGTGTCCTTCTCAATAAGGCTCCGAATGCGGCTTTGCAATGTCTGCACTTCATCAAGCGATCCCTAGTCCATCCCCTTGTTAATCCACGATAAAAGCTGTAAAGGAGGGCCAGATCAGAATACGGGTGTAGCCGCCCACCTTTTACCACGGGGTTCCGTGATATAAAACCACTACCGTTGCCATAGGTTGGAAGTTTCTCTGAAGGAACCCTTTGGCCAAGAAATGTTGGTAAGTTTGCTTATTGTAGCACCTCCGCACTCTGCATGTCTCCCGTCGACTACCTTCGGCTTCACATTAAAGGTCTTGAGCCACAAGCCGAAGTGTGGGGAAATACGGAGGAAGGCCTCGCACACGATAATAAATGACAAGATATGAAGGAAGGAGTTCAGAGCTAGATCATGAAAATCTAGCCCGTAATAGAATATGAGCCCTCGAACGAAGGGATGAAGAGCAATCCTAGCCCTTGGAGGAAGTGAGAGATGAATACAACTCTCTCATTGGATCTGGGAGTAGGAATAACTTGCCCTTGAGCAGAAAGCCTGTGGAGGATTTCCACGATCAAGTATCTTGCCTCCCGGAGCTCTGCGATATCCTCCTCTGTGATAGAGGAAGCCGCCCACTGGCCTTGAAGGCTGGGTCCGGACATGATTGGGAGGCGCGAAGCAATTGAACCTTGGGTGCTGGAGCTCGAGGTGGGAGTGGTTGAGGAAAGGATTAGCATAGAAGATAAAGGACGTGTCTTAGCCCCTTTATAGAGGCAATGAATATCAAGCGCCCCCTCTTAGGCCTTAAAAACTGCCTATTCCCAAGGAATCTTGCCAACAGAAAGGTTGGGTTATCCACGCCCGTATTGATGAGAATCCCGCAATAAGGGGACACAATCTCTGCTTTGACAAGACGTGCCAATGAAACCGCATCTGGAAATATGGAGCGGTGGGCTAAAAACGGTTCGAATAATGACCGGATGGCAATGTGACGTCACACTATGAAAAGTTGTCAGCAGATTGGACTCGTGAAATATTATACTCTCTACGGTTGTGTGTGGAATTTGTTTTGCAGAGTTGGACACGTTTTTCTGTGTTCAACGATAATTTTGGAGTATTCAGAGGAGGAACCCGCCTTGCAATGCCGAAGACAATCTGCACGCCGGACACCTCATTAGTGAAGCCTGGTTCAAGGGCTACTAAGGGAGTCCTGGATTAAGGGGTCCTCGGACGGTCGGACTATGCAACATGGGCCGGACTGTTGGGCTATAAAGATACAAGACCAAAGACTCTCTCCCGTGTCCGGATGGGACTCTCCTTGGCGTGGAAGGCAAGCTTGGCTACCAGATATGAAGATTCCTTTCTCTGTAACCGACTTTGTACAACCCTAGTTCCCTCCGGTGTCTATATAAACCGGAGGGCTTAGTCCATAGAGGCATATACACAATCATAATCTCCATAAGCTAGACTTCTAGGGTTTAGCCATTACGATCTCATGGTAGATCAACTCTTGTAATACTTATATTCATCAAGATCAATCAAGTAGGAAGCAGGGTATTACCTCCATAGAGAGGGCATGAACCTGGGTAAACATCGTGTCTCCCGTCTCCTGTTACCATCGACCTTAGGCGCACAGTTTGGGACCCCCTACCCGAGATCCGCCGGTTTTGACACCGACAAAGGGGTTCCACATCCTCTTGACCTTGCCACTCCATTGTTGAACTCATCCGAAATGCACTTGATAAAAGTATTAGTCCAACAAGAGATATGTTGTCATTGATTACCAAAATCACCCAGGGAGCACTTGTGCTTTCAATCTCCCCCTTTTTGATAATTGATGACAACATACATCAAAGCTTTAGATAAATATATGAATAGCAACAGGTAAAGCTTTGGAAGGAAATGTAACATGCATAGGCTCCCCCTACATGTATGCAATCATGTAATGACGGAATGTAGGAACATGTGAATGCATAATCATGTCAGAGCAAGCAATGAGTTACATGTATCTTGGCTATATGCATCATAGCAAATGATGTAGATAGGATAGTTTTTTTGTGGGCAATGTAGTTAGAATAGTTATACCTTCATGTTCATAAATCCTTCTTGCAAACAATATGTGCAGCAGCAAGAGATCCTCATGCACATGAGTATCGTGCATATACTTACCTTGTGGTCTTGAGCTGGCTTTGGAAGAGATGGGCTTGAGAACACAAGGTTAGATAACACAAGAACACTCTAAATAAAGCAAGTTCAGGAAACCACAAGACTACCAAGTCTGGGATGACATGTAATGAGTGAGTACTTAGTACTCCATTTGGATATGGACATGTCCCCAAAGATTAAAGATATGCAATGAATTCCAAAGATTTTCTTCCACTTGGATATGAACTGTTTCTCCACCTGAATCTGATATTGGATAATGAGAGAAGGTAGGGTAAGAGAAAATCGGAGCAAAGAAAGAAAACAAAATTAGAGCAAGAACCATTAAAGCAAGAAATGGTTCAATCAAACAAGTCTTAACATGTATTTCCCCTCTTGAAGACACGTGGCTTCTCTCCTGTATTGACAACAAGCATCTGGGAAGGCTAAGATTTCTTTCTCTAGCTTTGATGTGCTCTCTCTCTCTCCCCCTTTGACATCAATTTCCAAGAAGGGATCTTCTGGAGTATGATTCAATTAGGTTTGGTCCTTGAGACACATTACAAAGCAGCATGTATATTATGATGCGGGTAGAGGATAAGAATCATTGAGTGGAGCTGGAAAAGATGTGCAGGATGCAATGGCAAAAAGTTTTCTTCAGCAATGAAATCGGTAACGTCGATCTGTTTTCATCGGTGACACCGAGTTAGCGGAGTCACAAAAGATACTGATTAGTGCAACCGAGTTAGACCATGTCAGTTGAACCGATGATCTATTCACAAGGATACCTTGTGTTTCGGTTAGGCCAATATGTTTGAATCGGAGAGATCAAGTTCAACACAGAGTAAACATTTTGTCAACTCAGCTCACTTGGAAAATGAAATCACTTAGGGATTTGCAAGGAATTTACTAAAAGATTTGCAATGAATTAGAAAAGACATAACAGAGAAGAGATCTAGATGAAGTTTTTTTGATAAAAGGAAACACAAAGATAGAAAGAACAGACAAAAGCGTAGATACACTAGAGAACTTCATCTAGAAGGGGTCGGCGACAAAGTCACCTATGTTAGAGTATATTGACATAGGAGTCAAGTGAAGTCACTTGATCATAGGTCATACTCATCGTTTAAGCTCAAAACGGGGTTACCATTTTTCATTTAAGCACTTTGATGTATTCACATCTTGTTGAGTTGCTTTAACTCATGACTTGGGTGAAAGCTTCTCTAAGATGGAATAGCATACCTTGGGTTGTGTTGATCTTGGTCATGTAGTTGAACTTGTGTTTGATGCTCATGGTTGATGTAGTCCACCAAAGGTTGAGAGCACCACTAGAACTTTGATTTCATCTTCCTACATGGGTTAGTCTTGCAAGGAAGAGCACTTGTGTATCCAAAAATGACAAACATGTAACTTGATACCAAATGAAATCTGATATATGGGAATTGTCAAAGGATATGTTGAGTGAGGTCATCCTTCCTTGTATTCCACAACTATATAGTAGAAACTTGGTGATGTAGAGATTGCTTAAGTTGTGAGTGACTTGCAATCTCATGTATTTTAGCTCATCCAAGTACCTACAGGGGTTAGGTAACATGCAAGGGTACAAGTATAGATCCAAGACATATGATCATCATCTTAAGAGAAATATCAAGGATTAGTCATAGAAAGGTTCATGCCTTGCATGCATCTAGATGGAGTTCCTACTCCAATATTGAGGCATCAATGATGTTCAGTTCACCTCTCAAACGACAAAACACTTTCTCATCAAGCGGTTTGGTGAATATATCTGCCAATTGCTTATCGGTATGAACATGCTTAAGATCGATGTCTCCTTTGGCAACATGATCTTGAATGAAATGATGACAAACTTCAACATGCTTAGTCCAAGAATGTTGCACGGGATTAAGAGAAATCTTAATAGCACTTTCATTATCACAAAGCAATGGAACATGTCTCACATGTATCCGATAACCTTTAAGAGTTTGTGTCTTCCAAAGTAATTGAGCACAACATGATCCAGTGGCAATGTATTCTGCTTTGACGGTGGATAAGGATACCGAGTTTCGTTTCTTGGAGGACCAAGATACAAGAGATCTACCAAGAAATTGACAAGTACTCGAAGTGGACTTTCTATCAACCTTGTCTCCGGCATAGACCGAGTCGGAGTAGCCAACAAGATCAAAAGAAGACCTCTTAGGATACGAAATGCCAAAGTTTGGTGTATGAATTAAGTATCTCACTATCCTTTTCACAGCCTTAAGATGACATTCTTTAGGGGCCGCTTGATATCATGCACACATGCACACACTTAGCATAATATCAGGACAGGAGGCACATAGATATAATAATGAACCAATCAAAGAGCGGTAAACCTTTTGGTCAACCGGTTTGCCATCCTTAGTCAAGTCAAGATGTCCACTAGTAGGCATGGGTGTTTTCATACCTTTGCTTTCTTGCATGTTGAACTTCTTGAATAAGTCCTTGGTATACTTTGTTTGGGAAACAAAGGTACCTTTCTTAGTTTGTTTGTTTTGCACACCAAGAAAGAATTTGAGTTCACAAATCATAGACATCTCAAATTTCTCCGACATTAGCCTTCCAAACTTTTCACTAAAATGAGGGTTAGTTGAACCAAATATGATATAATCCACATAAATTTGGCACACAAATAATTCACCATTAACCACTTTAGTAAAAAGTGTAGAATCATTTTTTCTGATTTCAAATCCTTTTTCAATAAGAAACTTAGTCAAGCATTTATACCATGCTCTAGGAGCTTGTTTAAGACCATAAAGTGCTTTGTGAAGTTTGTAAACATGACTAGATTTCTTAGGGTTAACAAAGTTGGGAGGTTGTTTAACATACACTTCCTCCTCAATTTCACCATTTAGAAAAGCACTTTTTATGTCCATTTGATATAAAGTAATGTCATGATGATTGCCATAAGCAAGTAAAATGCGTATGGACTCAAGTCTAGCAACGGGGGCATGTGTGTCACCATAGTCCATACCTTCGACTTGAGTGTAGCCTTGAGCGACAAGACGAGCCTTGTTTCGTACAACTTGTCCATCTTCATCTTGCTTATTCCTAAACACCCATTTGGTTCCAATGACATTGTGTTTCTCATAGGGCTTTTCAACCAACGTCCATACTTGGTTCCTCTCAAAATTGTGTAGCTCTTCATGCATAGCGTTCACCCAGTCCGTATCATCAAGAGCCTCTTCAACCTTCATAGGTTCAATACTAGAAATGAATGAGTAATGTTAACAAAAGTTAGCCAAACGAGTTTTAGAGCGAGTAATTCTCCCGGTTTGAATATCATCGAAGATTTGTTCGACGGGATGATATCTTAAGACTCTTTCTCAAACTCATGAGAGCTTTTGTTTGGGTCGGGGTGGAACATCCTCTTCATTGTCTTGTTCTTCCTCTTGTCTTTCTTCATTGTCCTTGGCATTGTTGTTCTCTTGTGTAGGTGGAGAGGGAGGTCAATGAGGTTCATCTTGTTGTACATCCTCGTTTCCATAATCTTGATGTGTTCCACTTGTGGATGCCTCCAAGTCAATTTGTGGTTCACCTTGTGTAAGGGCATATTTCTCCCAATGTGGTTTTGGTGATTGATGAAAATGCATTTACGGACTAATCATGTGCATTGAGCTTTTCAGATATCTCATGTCTAGGCATAAGACGATTCGGTGCCCCTCGGAGCCTATCAAAGAAGGCGGTTCTCTACATTTATTTTCAGTGGATTTGAGTCGTAGGAAAGCTGTACTATTAAGAGGGGGTCCGCTTCAGAAAGGTTAGGGTGGAATCAACATGTACACCTCTGTTCCTTTGCACCACCTTTCCTTCGCTTCATTGGAGCACCGGTCGTTTACCCTTTTCTGTGCAAAGATGAAGGCCTTCAAAGTGCTATAGTTTCTGTGGCGTGAGGTAGTACTGCTCAAGGGAGCAGTAAAACCACAGCTGCCCACGGTAGTACCACCAAGGTACGTGGTAGAACCGCTCCTCCCGAGCAGTAGTACCGTGGCCTCCAGCCCAGAACACTGGCATGCACGGAAGTAGGAGCGGAAGTAATTTTTTTACTTCTACGCCCTACGCGGTAGTACTGCTCCCTGGGAAGGGTAGTACCATGCCGGATTTTTGCACATACCAGATCTTAGTGGAAGTGGCCATGGATGTAATTTTATTAGTCTGTGTCTGCCCATCCTAGTTGAACCCTGCATTTCGGCAGTATCACAAGGGCGCGCGGTAGTACCGCTCTGGCGGTTCTACCGCTAATTCCTATACACAACAGGGCCTCGTCTGGTCTCTGGCGCATGAGCGATAGTACCGCACGACCTTGCGGTAGTACCGCAAGCTCCTACGGTAGTACCGTGAGCCTATGCGGTAGTACCGCATGTCGTGGGCTGAATAAGTGGGTAACGGTTGGATCTTTCCCCCGACTATATAAAGGGGGTCTTCTTCCCCAAGTTGACCACCTGTTCCCTCCCCAAGCTCCATTGTTGCTCAAAGCTCCATTTTTGCCCGATCTCTCTCCCTAGCCAATCAAACTTGTCGATTTTCTAGGGATTGGTTGAGAAGGCCCCGATTACACTTCCACCAAGATAAATTTGATTCCCCCCACTAATCCCTTGCGGATCTTGTTACTCTTGGTTTTTTGAGCACCCTAGACGGTTGAGGTCACCTCGGAGCCATATTCCATTGTGGTGAAGCTTCATGGTGTCGTTGGGAGTCTCCAATTAAGTTGTGGAGATAGCCCCAACCTTGTTTTTAAAGGTTTGGTCACCATGTTCAAGGGGAACAATAGTGGAATCACGACATATCGCATTGTGTGAGGGCGTGAGGAGGATACGGTGGCCCTAGTGGCTTCTTGGGGAGCATTGTGCCTCCACACCGCTCCAACGGAGACATACTTCCTCTCAAAGGGAAGGAACTTCGGTAACACATCCTCGTCTCCACTGACTCCACTCTTGGTTATATCTCACCTTTACTTGTGCTAGCTTATATTGTGTTGTATCCCTTGCTTGCTTGTGTGCTTGTTGTTGTTGCATCATATAGGTTGCTCACCTAGTTGCATATCTAGACAACCTACTTTGATGCAAAGTTTAATTTGGTAAAGAAAAGATAAAAATTGTTAGTTACCTATTCACCCCCCTTCTAGTAAACTATATCGATCCTTTCAACTGGTATCAGAGCCTCGTCTCTTTATTAAGGACTTTACCGTCCGAAGAGTATGGTTGACACTGTAGACGGTGGGGATGAGCACCCCGGTGTGAATCCATCCTCGTCTACGACCGATGGGGGATCCTCGGTCTCTCATGAGGAATTCAATGCAGCTTTGGACATATTGAAAACCTCCATGACAACCGAGGTCAAAGGCATGTTTAAGGAATTTCCTTATGGTCTTAAATTATCCACCGCACCGTTGGAAGTGGTCGATCCCACTAACAAGGTGACGGATGCTAAATCCGATATGGGGGAAGCTACTAGTGATAAAGTTCCTTTGCCTAGTGGTAGAAGTGGAAACGACATCTTTGCTCATGTTGAACCACCCCTTAATTAGGAGGACCGGTTCCGTCCACTCATTTGAATCATGTTGGTCCTCCTCCTAAGTTTGCGAAAATGAGGATTTTGACTCTTGGGTCTACCGTTTTTTTAAACGTCATTTAAATCATAGTTCTACTAATCTTTGGAGAATTATTGAGCAAGGTTTCTACCCGCATGACCCAAAGCGACCTCACTCCTAGAGAAACCGCGGATCATCAATTCAGCGAGTCCGCTCTCTTCATTATTCAAGATGCAATTCCACCCGAAGATATTGTGCATCTCCGACCTTTCACCGTGGCCAAGGAAGCATGTCAACATGTTGTTTCCATTTACAAGGGAAGCGCAAGCATTCAACGCTCCAACTATGAAGTGGTGCAAGATGAAGCCGATGAGTTTGCAATGAATGAAGATGAAGAACCTCGTGAGCTCTACCGGAGATTAACCACTCTCGCGGTCTCACTTCGAGATCATGGGATCAAGGATACAGATGACAATTGGATCAAGCGCACGTTTCTTAAGGCCATGATGCCCTAGCATAAGGCCATGCATCTGTCATCCATCAAAGGCCAGGCTTTCATACCTTGTCCTCAAGTGAAGTGTTGGATGAGTTTGTTGCTATGAGAATCTTGGACAAGACCGCCGACAATGCGGTGACACGCTCTCAATGGGTAAAGAAACCCAACCTTGCTTTGAAGGCCAAGTCTAGTGTGGAAGAAGAAGATGAAGAGGAAGAAGAGGATGAAGAGAAAGAAGAGGAGAGTAACCCAAAGATACAAAATATGCTTATCATGAGCACATGGCTCTCGCTTCAAGGCAATTTTGGAGCAATAAGAACTCAAGGCCCAACTTCAACAAGAACAACTCAAGTGGCACCAAGGGCAAGCAACATGTGATGACATGCTATAATTGTGGCAATGTGAGCCACTTTGTTGCGGAGTGCCCTTACGAAAAGCGGGAAGACAATGGTGGCAAGCTTATCCGAAAAGACAAAGCCAAATCCTTCCCCAAGAAGAACAACATCACTAAGAAGACTTCTCCCAAGGGGTTGGTGGCACAAGAAGAGTAAAATGAGGATGATGATGATGAAGACAGTGAGACGGTTGGCATGGCCTCCGTTGCCATTGCCACAACTCCACGGGTGTCCCTCTTCAACCCACACAATGAGAACATCACCGCCAAGTGCCTCATGGCAAAAGCCACCAACAAGGTAACCCCCAACATCAAAACTACCATCACTACTAATCCTTCCTTGACGGATTGCATTGATGAAAGTGAGGGGTCTAATGAGGAAGTAAATGAATTTGAGTCTTTTATGAGTAAGCTTAAGGGTAAATCCAAGAATCACTTCGTTGCTCTCTTGGAACAACTTGGTGAAGCCAATGACATGATTGAGGCTCACAAAGAAACCATCTCTAAGATGGAAGGACATAGTAGCGACTATGCCGATGAGATATCAGATCTCTCTAATGTGCTTGAGGAAGAGCGTGGTCATCATTTGGCTCTTGAGGAGTCACACAATGATGATCATGCCAAATTAAAGAAATATCTTGATCATGCTCTTGTTGTATCTCGCATGCTCAATTCCGAGAAGGCTAAACTTGGGGTTGACCATGCTAGAATCAAGGAGGAGTTTGGTATACTTGACAAGGCTCCCAAGGCCTTGAAGGGTGCTCATTCTAGCCTCAATGAGTCTCATGATCAACTCCAAGTGAAGCTAACGAAGGAGAAAACCACTTTTCCTCACATGGTCTTAATTGATAATGCAAATGCTACTAACCCATGTTGTGAGCATGTGCATCTTGTGGAGGAGAATGCCAAGTTGAAGGAGCAACTTGATAAAAGCCTTGTGTCTTGCACACAAGGTGAGAAGAACCTCAACGATCTTTTGAGCAATCAAAAGGAAGTTGTGGGCAAGGAGGGTATTGGGTTTGCACCCCAAGTCCAAGAACAAGAAGAAGAATGACAAAGCCAAACAACCTCTTCCTCTTAAGCAAACTTTTGTGAAGGAGGGAGAGGGTGCTTCTAAGGAGAAGAAGAACAATGTGAAGGGTGGTGGTGTCAAGAAGGGCATTGCCACTCCTTCCAACAAAGCCGGTGACTTTAACCCTTATTATGTGCTATGTCGTGCTAGTGATGGACATGTTTATGCCAAATTAGTTGGTTCTCCTTATGAGTATATTGAATGGTCTATTTGGATTCCTAAGACCCTTGTTACTAACATCAAAGGACCCATTACAAAATGGGTACCTAAAACCAAGCATTGATCTCTTATAGGTGTTTGCTTCCGGTGGGGGGGTCATGGTTGCTCGATAGTGGAGCCACAAATCATATGACCAGAAGCAAGGACTTGGTGGTGGACGTGCACAAGGTCTCGTCTATGCCCACCAATGTCGAGTTGGGTGATGCCTCGTCTTATAAGGTGTTGGGTCTTGGCAAGGTTGTCATTTCTCATGATCTCACGATCGAGAAAGTCATGCTTGTTGAGTCCCTTGCATAAAATTTACTTTCCGTTCGTCAACTTGCACTCATGGGCTTTGCCACTTTCTTTGATATTGTTACCGTGGCCCTCTTGTGGAGCAATACTCTTAAAGTAGACTTTCTTGGGCATGTCGAGAATGGTCTTTACGTGATTAACTTTTCGGAGCGACCCACTAAGACCGCGACATGCCTAATGGCTAAAGTTGACATGGGATGGCTTTGGCATCGCCATTTAGCCCATGTCAATATGAGATCTTTGCAAAGTCTTCTCAAGGGGCACCATGTCTGTGGACTAAAAAATGTTAGTTTTGCCAAAGATCGTGCGTGCAGTGCTTGTATCGAAGGAAATCTACATGAGAAGGCTCACCCTCCCACGACTATCATCTACTCGAAGAAGCCCTTGGATCTCCTTCACATGGATCTCTTTGGGCCTCCATCCTTTGATAGTCTTGGGGGTAGAAAGTATTGCTTTGTGATTGTGGTTGATTACTCAAGATACACTTGGGTATATTTCTTCAAGAGGAAGAGTGAGACTCAACAGACCATCATTGACTTTGCAAATGAAGCTCAACGTCAACACAATGCAAAGATATTGACAATAAGAAGTGACAATGGCACCGAGTTCAAGAACTACACCTTGGATGAGTTTCTTAGTGATGAGGGGATCAAGCATCAATATTCCGCACCTTACACCCCTCAACAAAATGGTGTAGTGGAGAGGAAGAACCGGACTTTGATGGACGCGGCAAGGACCATGATCGCGGAGTTCAAGTCTCCCTACAACTTTTGGGCCGAAGCCATCAACACCGCTTGTCATGCATCCAATCGGCTCTATCTCTGCAAAGGTTGAATAAGACTCCATATGAGATCCTTACCAGCAACAAGCTAAACCTCAAGTACTTCCGGATGTTCGGTTGTAAGTGTTTCATTCTCAAGAAAGGTGTTTGTTTGTCCAAATTTGAGGCTAGAGCTCATGAGGGCATATTTGTTGGTTATGCTACAAACTCTCATGCTTACCGTGTCCTCAACAAGTCCACGAAACTCATTGAGGAGACGTGTAACGTGGAGTTTGACGAGAATAATGGCTCCCAAGTGGAGCAAAGTGGTACTTGTGATGTAGGTGATGAAATTCCTCCTCAAGCCATAAGAAGAATGGGTGTTGGTCATATCACTACAAAACAAATACACTTCCGTGATGATACGTGTTTGTCACAGTACGTCATGTTTTCTGTCATGCATGTACATCCATGACGACTTTATGACAGAATCAAGATAGTCATACCTGTGCTGTCGTAGAAGTGTTCCATGACATTACCAAAATTATCATCACGGAAGTGTCCACTTCCATGACGATAAATCGCGCGTCATAGAAGTGCTTTTGTCAAGGGTGACCAACACGTGGCATCCACCGTAATGGCTTGCCGTCAAGCTATCGGGTCTGGTTTTGGATCTGATAACCCGTTAACAGCCCCGACCAATGGGGACTTTCCACGTGTAAAATCATCATTGGATGGAGGAAACACGAGTCGGCTCACCGTTGGGACAGATGTCATCCACTCATTGGACCAAAGGTGCCTATGATACGTCGACACATGGCACGTCCCGACAAAGGCCCATTCCTATGAAAAGGCCGGCCCGTTTGACTTGGTCAAAAGGTGGCGGGCCGGCCCACGGAAAGCCTGTTAACGGCATGTTCGCATATAGCCCATTTACAGCCCGCTAACCCAGGGCCCGTTACGACCTATCCGAATTAGGCCCAGTAGCGTCATCTGGGCCGTCCAATATGATTCCAGCTTGTTTAAACTTCCGGTCCATGTATGGCCCATGATGTCTTTTGGCCCATATGAGGCCCTTTGTAACTCTTAGCCCATTAATGGCCCGTGGTGAAACTGGCCCGTAATGAACAGTGTATCACTTTATACCCATTAACAGCCCGTGGTGAAACTAGCCGTAATGAACAATGTATCACTTTATACCCATTAACGGCCCATTATTCCATTAGGCCGTTTCCAGCCCATGTTATCTTTCGGCCTTCTCAGGGCCCATTTATTCTTGGGATCATTTCCAACATTCATTTACTTCCAGACCGTTACTATCATTTTCTGCTTGTGGGCCAAATTCAGCCCATGGTTACAGTCGACCCGTTAATACGTTGGGTTGTTTTCATAGCGTCATCAAATACGACTGATTAACGATGACCCGTTATGGTCGGCCCATGAACAGACGATTCCAACTCTAGCCCATTTATGGCCATAATGCGGTCTGCTATTGGCCCATTTTTGGCCAATCGATCATATGGCTCGTAGAAGGCCCATTGATGATACGGCCCGTAGAAGGCCCATTGTGTCTATGGCCCGTAGAAGGCCCATTGTTTCTACGCCCTGTAGAAGGCCTATTGTTTCTACGGCCCTTAGAAGGCCCATTGTTTCTACAGCCCGTAGGAGGCCCATGGTAACTAAAGTAAATATGTAGCCCATGGTTATTGTGGCCTAGTTTTAAAAAATAGGTTATTGCGGCCACTAGCAAACCACGGAAAAATAACTGCACTGACTACAAGCAAACAAATAAACAAGACAATAAGGTAATAAATAAGCAAGCAACTTACGCTAGGCTATCACGACTATTACACATATTACATCCACTAGGCAGCAAAGTTCGCCATCAGTGCAAATATAGGGAACAAAGCAGCATATCATATACACTGGTTGTCAAAGTTAGCGACCAGTGCAAGTAAACACCGCAGCAAAACAAGTCCAGAACTGAAACCACTTCTGAAGAGCTCAAGAAACAATATCCTGGGTACCCATAATGCTGGCAAGATGCTTAGCAAGCTTATTAACTTTCTCTTGTTTGGCGCTTAAATCCTCCAGCACTTGTTGTTGCACCAGAAAGTATGCATCTGAATTCTGCAGGGACTTCCTAAGTCCTTCGGCTTCCTGTCGCATAACATCTGATCGATGTCTTTCAACTTGAAGTTGTGACACAAGAAGCCAAACTGATTCAGGCAACAAGTTCGAAGAGCTGGTGCTAGCAGTAGTAGCCAGTAACTCGAACACTACATCAAGACAGGACTTTGTGGTTGTCTCAGTGTCTTCAATATAGTTTTTATCAGCTTTCTTGGAGACCAACATGGATGTCTCACTATCTTGAACCTTATCTGCATTACTTCCTTTACCATTGCATAATGGGGTACTCTTCTCCAATAGTTTATCCGTGTTCTAAAAGAGAAACAAACAAACACATCACATGTTTACAATGTAGTATATGAAACTCATTTTGGTAAACCAGTTCAATAGTAAGGTGGACAGGATAACATCATGAAACAAACATATATCTATGTAGTATGGTCACTTTATGGTCTATATCATTCTAGTTTATGTTGCCAAATCAAGATAGATACAGTTCGAATCATATCTATTTAAGACAAAGCAGCATAAACAGAATATAAGTGTGGGAAACTACACAACAATAACAACACTTGTAATGTGCATGACATGAGAACATAGCTGTTTATTCAATTGAAACTGAAATCAACATAGAGCAAGTTAGAACAACAAACACGTTAAATAAACAGGTTTAAAACATACCTGTTGCGCCATTGGAGTTTCAATTGCGTCCTTCAAATTTGAAATTAGTTGATATGAGTAAATACAGTGATGCAAGAGCAAAGTAGTATGAACCATAGCTTATGAACCTGACATGAGAACAATTCTTCTTCTGCTGTAAGCATTGACTTGGGGTTCGGAGTGGTGGTCCTCGTGCTTTGGGCACTACAGTTGCCTTACTAACTACTCGTGTTTGGGTGCTCCGTGGTGGAGATGGTGTTGTGTCAACTGGAACTGGGTTACTATCTACTGGGGTTGGGGTTAAAAGGGGTGTAGCTGGTTCTCTGTCCAACTGGGTAGGGGTAAAATCTGCATGAGTCTGGGTTATGTGTGGTGGGGCTGGTTCTTGGGCAAGTACAACCGTGGTTCTATCTGCATCGACACGTAGCACGATCTTTTCTGAAGACCATGTTTTACTCCCACAGATACTGCCATCACCCCTCCAATTGAAATGGGTGATAAACAAGAAAAGTAATTGAATGTACAGACATTGTAAGATAGACAGGTGTAATGGATAGTAGGGAAGAAAACAGGGCATGAAATAATTCACATTTATGTTGTCTAACCAAACAAAATAGCAGGACATAATTTCACATATATGATGGCTAATTAAACAGGATAGCATGACACAATTTCACATGTATGATGGCTAACTAAACAGGATAGAATGTCATACTTCAAAATATGATGAGTATGTAAACATGATGACATGATATAACTATACGATGTGTCTATTAAAGTGGTTGGCATGCCATAAATCACAAACATCCCGTCGATGGAAACATGATGGCATGATATAATTCACGGATAGAATGACACAATTCAAAATATGATGACTATGTAAACATGATGAGATGATATAACCATATTATGTCTTTAGAAAATGGGTTGGCATGCCATAATTCAGATACATGCTATCTATGTAAACATCATGGCATGATATAATTCAAATATATGATTTATATACTAAGCAAGTGAGTAGAGGGCAATCGCATATATGATGTGTCAACTAAGGAGATGGCATTCAATATTGTGTATATGATGTAAAAACTAGCATTGCAATACAACATATGCATGATATGAGTAATATAACCATGCCAAGTTTGAGCATACACCTCAAGGGGATAATAGGACTGGTCATCTGCCTCTGAATCCTCCTCTGAAGAGCTATCTGTACCCAGCAAGATATCTGCTTCAGCAGGTAGCATTGTATGCTCTGAAGACCTTGTTTTCACTCCAGATTTCTCCATCCCCAATTCAAATGGCTGATGCACAGGAAGAACAGTTGAATATACAAACATTGTCGACAAATGCAATGAGAAATACAAAAATAGGGATGACATGATATAATTAACATATATGACGCTTGGCTAAACAACATGGCATTGAATAATTCACATATATAATGCCTTGGAACAAGATAGCATTGCATAATTCACATATATAATATCTTGCAACAAGATGGCATTGCATAATTCACATATATGGTAATTAGACACTAAACATGTGGCATGCACACAAAGCATGTCTAAACTAAGCAAATGACATAGCAATGCAATATACCATACGCACGATATGAGCAACATAGACCTGCCAAGTTAGGGCATGCACCTCGGATGGAAATAGGATTGGTCATCTGTCTCTGAATCCTCCTCTGAGGAGCTATCCGTAACCAGCAAGACATGCGCTTCGTCAGATAGCATTGTCTACTATGAAGACCTTGTTTCCACTCCAGATTTTTCCATGACCGTGCCGAATGGCTGATGCATAGGAAGAGTAATTGAATGTACTAAAATTGTTGACAAATTTAACACATAATAAAAAAATGATGGCATGATATAATTCACATATAAGATGACTAGCTAACCAGGGTGGCATTGCAAAATTCACATATATTATGCCTGGTTAAACAAGATGGAATTGCATGATTCACATATACGATAAAGAAACTAAATAGATGACATTGACACAAAGCATGTCTAAACTAAGAAGATGACATCTTTGATGTATAAAGTAAGCATTGCAAGGCACCATATGCATGACATTACCAACATCAGCTTGCCAAGTTAGAGCGAAGACCTCAGGGGGTAAATAGGAGTGGTCTTCTCCTTCTGAATCCCCCTTAGAACAGTTATCTTCCTCTTGATTATGATCCGAAATGGGTGGGGGGGGGGCTGCCTTTGCACCCAGTATGGAGCGACGTCTGCATGAAATTTTATTGCCACGCAAGGCTCGTCTCTTTTGCTCTACATGTTCAGTTCCATTGTGTACAATAACTGACATGTATAAGAATAAAACATAATGAGATTATGTAAGGAGTGCATGCACAAATCCAGAGTGATTGTAGCAAACTGTGGATAGACCCAAAACCAATGATAGCAGGCAGATAATAGCTTTAGTTAAAAAATACAAATAATGGCTCCTTTAATGTTTGCTTGCACCCAACATGAAACTCATAGTAGACACCCGAGATTAACCAGATAGTAGACAGATAGTACTGATTGCTGTCCCAATATGTACCCCACAACCATTTAAAAACTCAAGTTTTAGCATTAGGTTGGACCTGACTCAGAGTCTAATAGGTGAACACGATGATAAAGTAGCGTGTCATCATATTAAGCGATGCATAACATAAGCAGACATGGAAGAGTGCCACCTCTCTTGCGGACCTGTGTAATCCTCAAGGTCATTTGCTCAGTTGATGATGATAAAGAAGTTTTCGTGGCTGCCGACGGCGGGAAAGAAGATCTGAGGCGGCGAAAGACAGTGTGGCGAGTGGATCCGTGCTGTGGTGAACCCTTTCATCATTGGAGTAGCTGAGCTGGGGTGGAACTCAGTGCCGCAGGAGCAGGACAAACCACACAAGGTTTTCTTTGACACATATCTGTAATAGAAGTAATTGTGTAAGGGCTTGTTTGAATTTTGGATCCTAATAATGCAGGGATAGGAAATAAACAGGAATAGGATAGGAATGCACGTGCAAAACAGAGAATTTAAAAAAACAAGATTTCTGCCAATCTGGGTGTTTGATTCACAAGAATTGGAATATCACAGGATGCAAAGAAGCATGGTGAGATTAAGTCAAACCACAAGAAAATGTACAGTTATAATGCTATTATGCTACTATCTCTTAGTCTTGTGCTTCATGAATAGGCATTTGAAAAGGAGGACAAGTGGATATTAAAATTCCTATGGTTTTTCTTTCAAGGAGACACTAAAGGAACAAATCCTACAGTTTTTCTTTGCTCCATTCCTTTGAACCAAATGCATGAATAGAAGTACCATAGGAAACTTTCTAATTCCTATGTTTTTCCTTCACTTTTCCATTCAAGCACTGGCGATTCTAGTAGGCAGGCTTGAGCAAGGAAAAGCCTACACTCAAAAAATGTTTTTGTGCTACTTCTACTACTTTGGACCCATGCCACTGCCCTACTAGCTCAACTCCCAGGCCCATCAACAAATGCACAACTCAAACGCGCAGAGATAAATAATGATGGCATTCAAGAGAGTCCATCACGAATAGCTAAGTTGCCTAGTACCTCATTCCTTGTCATATAGTAGGATAAACAAATCGCATTTCACGTTATTGCGTGTGCTCAGTGGACAATATATATAACATGTAGAGTAAAAAAGAGATGCACCAAGTGTACAACCTCTTTGGCGAAGCCATGTCGATCTCAGCGTGATTGGGTTGGTCAGTGAGGATTATCCGGCTGACTTGGCTGTGAGAGGAGGGGAAGAAGATCTTAGGCATCTTGAGATGGAGCACGGGGTACTGCTCCGCTATGATGGAGGGTTTCATCGTTGGAGCAGCTCCAGTGAGTTGTACGACGCCGAGGCTGAAGCAGGACAGGAGAGACAACATTAACCTGAGTGGAATTCTAATAGCATCTCCAACAGATGACGTAAAATACATAACCACAAAGTGCTAGATGTAAAATACATAAGCCGCTCATCTCTGAACTTTACTGTCGAAACTGAATTTAACTGTCGAAACTGAACTTAATAGTTGAAACTAAATTTTGCTGTCAAAACTGAATTTTACTGTCGAACTGAACACACTAGAGGTGAGGCTACACGTTAGTCGGCTGACTTTTTCATCTCTGGTCAATCGATTTTCCAGCCATTGGATACGAAATCAAGGGCCTGCAGTTCATCTTTAATCTCCTCCCCCTGAGCCGCCAGCCACCATCGGCCAAACAGCCCCCCCTCGCCACCCGCGGCCGGCAGTGCGCTGCCCCACCTGCCCTAAAACCACTCCCCACCGCCGGTCCGCCGCCGCCCCGGCCATCCCTCTAGGCCCCCCATGTTGAGCTTTTTCTCTGGCGATCCCCATGCCACCGCCCCACCACCATCGGCGACCACCGCCCCCACCCTGAACCCTAAGATAGATAGTGGGGTACCTCTCCGGCGAGCCCCCCTCCCCGCTGCAGCTGGTTCTTCCTTAACTCCAGCGAGCCCCCTAACCCAGAAAATCGACTGACCCAAAAGTCGATTTAGTCGACTGAAGTGTAGCTAAATTGGAACAGCATCGCAAGCAAGAGCAAGAGCGAGAGCAGCATCGTGGGCAAGAGCAAGAGCAATAGCAAGAGTAGACCAGACAGGGCACTGAGAGCAAGAGCAGAGCAGCAACGCGAGCGAGAGCTAAAGCAGCAGCACCTCCTACTAATGTGGACGTCAATGCCGAGGGAGCGTTGCCATGGAGGAAGTGTCTGGCGAGGCCGCCGTGGATGGAGCCGCACCGTGTCGGCTTGGGACCGAGCAGCGGCACCACCGTGAGATCGAATCAAGAAGAAAATGCGGCGATTAGTGTACAACCTCTTTGGTGGCGCCGATTAGGCCGCAGCTTCATCCGAGGAAACAGTGATGATGCTGCTCTTTCGATGGTGCAGGTGAAGACGGTGATGTGGGAATGGAGGTGGCGCGAAAGACGAGGGGAACATTGGGACATCTCCTTGGATGTGGAGGACGGGATAGGTGAACTGACGGGACGACGAGGTCGACAACATATCCTCATCCGGTACGGGTGGATGAGGGATATCGAGGTGTTGCTGTGGACGACGTCGTCGGGGAAGAGGCTCCGGTTGGGTGGCAGACGGAGGAGGGTGTGGGGCTTCGCGGGTTTTCGCGGCCTCGGTGTACAAATGGGTGGGCGGATGGGATGGGAGTGGGGAACTATGGCTTAGGGACGCGCTGGTCTGATATGTGGGGTAAGTTACGAAAGTACCCCCACCGATTTGAGGTAGTTCTTCCAGTTCAGGGGTATCACGGGCATTTCATGTGTCGGGATTTCATAGGAGGTGGGAGTTTTTGCGCGCGTTGTAATTTTGGAATAGCAAGGCGCGGTTTGAGATGGAGGGAGTTGTCAGAGCACAACGAGACAAAGATATATCTTAAATATTTCGGGGTAACAAGGCGCGGGTTGAAGAGGCGGGAGTTTCGCAGCACGATAGACAGACACGCTAGCTTGAAATTTTGGCATAACAAGGTGCGGCTTGAAATTTCGGGAGAACAAGCTTAACGTGTACCCAAAAAAAGACAATTCACACCTCATCACTAGAGAGAGCCATGTCCCGATTTACTATATTACTAGAAATGCATTCAAATACAACAAAAAACTAAAAAATTGGGGACAACAAACATAACGTGTATAGTACCAAAACAATTTTCACTTCCCTCAACAAAAAAAAACAATGTATGTTGTCTAGCATATGGACTAAATTTGAGTAAATTTTCCCTATTTGAATGGGATTGTACTCGGGTTAGTTATACAACCATATAAATATTATGTTCACAACACATGACATGAATATAGGAGAAGTAAATTCCTATATAAGTACGAACTACATGTACATACGATCTAAAATTCAAATATATGTATCCATTTTATGTTGAATTCAAATCATAGTACATGTATGGTCTAGCTACATGTTCAGAACCTAAACCATGTATGATATACTATGTACAATGTGTTAACACGCACAACACACACACACAAACCTCATTTAGACTAGTAAGGTACACGTGCATTGCACGCATGAGATTTGGCAACCAAATTATGAATAAATACCAAATTATAACATGTAAGCTTTGAGTCATATATGCATGATGTAGATGTTATTTTAATTCTTATAGTTCATTTCATTCAAAATCATCTAGTTTTTATAAGAAAGCTGATATATTTTAAGATTCATGAATTGTGCGTTGTAAGGCATAAAGTAAAAACAAATAATGGGAAATCATGTAGAAAAACATTTGGGCAATTCTGATACAGAAGATTCTAGAACAAAGAAGAAGTGCTTGTGTTTTGAGGTTTGTGCATTATGCTTAAGTTCAACCATGGAGTCTTCTAGATTGTACATGTGGCAAAATCTGGTGGAATCTAGATGATATCCAACGACCAGTAGTGCTCAAAGTTGCCATCTCTTCACCATCGGATTGGCCTCATCCAACGACTATCTTTCAAAGTTAAAGTTATCCGCACACTATATAAAAAATATAAAATTATATATATATATATATATATATATATATATATATATATATATATATATATATATATATATAGGGGTATAGATATAGATATGTGATGCGAAAGCCACCCACCATCTCCAATTAGAATAGTGTGTCCATGCACGGATGCAATGTGGCCAAACGATGGCCGCCATCGATATCTCAAATTCAAATCAGTCTGACCTTGTTCAATGTGTATACGTTACAACATGCTCGTTTCCAAACCATACCACACATATCTCCGTTATATTCATGCATGCATGGGTTTCAAACATCATGATCTCTTATTCAAATATTTGAATTCAACTTTACATTGATTATGACCTCACCTAGTCTTTTACGCCCACACAGTTGTCTTCTCTTTATAATTGTACCATTAACTTTCTCTCGTGCATGCATGCACACACACTACTAGTCGGCATTATCCATCACACACATGCAATCTTTTCTTCAGGTCGGTCTCCCATGCAAGCACACACACATCTCCCCCTCTCCATCATATCGGGCATTCTTTATCTCTCACGTACATGTGCAACTATCAATGTTCCTCTATGTGTGTGTGTATCTAGCTAGGTCTTTCATAGTTTTCCACACAAACCGATCAAGCTATATATCTAGTGAGGTATCACCCTCTTTCCCACGTCCACATCGATCAATCTATACTTCTCTATATAGGATTACATAGCTAATACACCCACATTAATTATATGATGAAGATCCCCCTCTCATCATCCATGCATTCTGGTTCATCTCTTAGACGTGCGCGCAGTGGCGAAGACAGTGGGCAGCAAGGGCCCTGCCCCCCGTAACATCACTATATATCGAGGCTAATATGAATGTGATCATTGGACAATTGCTGGTAAAATGGTTTAAGTTGATGAATTGGCCCTTCTCATAAAGGATTAGCAATGCTTGGCCTCCTAGCTCATCTATTTTTCATGGCTCCGCCACTGCGTGCAACAACGCACGTTCTCATCCCCTCTCTTTAAATATCGATCTCACACTTGTGCACTCCTTTATAGTCTCCCTCCACTTGGCCCCTCGCACCATCTTCTAGCCCCCTACCAGATTTTTCCACATGTACAATCTAGAAGACTCCATGGTTAAACTTAAGCATAATGCACAAACCACAAAACACAAGTGCTTCTCCTTTGTTCTAGAATCTTTCATGTCATAACTGCCCAAACTTTTTTTCTAGTTGAATTGCCATTATTTGTTTTTACTTTATGATTTACAACGCACAATTCCCTGAATTATAAAATAGATTAAGGGCTTCTTTGATTCAAAGGATTCTCAAAGGAATTTTGGAGGATTCTAATCCTTAGGAATTTTTCCTATCTTGGTTGTTTGATTCGTAGGATTGTAAACCATAGGAACTTTTCCATATGATTCATTTGCACTAGATTTCATAGGAAACGTCCCATCCACTCAATGCTCTTTGAAAGAATCCTGCATTTTTTCTATGCACAATCAAACACTCGTACAATCCTGTAGGATTCAAGACGACATTCCACTCTAATCCCATGTTTTTCCTATTCCCGCGTTTTGGAAATCCTACGATTCAAAGAGGCCCTAGCCTTTTTATAAAACTAATTGATTTTGAATGAGATGAACTATAAGAATTAAATGAAGGTCTACATCAAGCATATATGACTCAGAGCTTACATGCTATGGTGTGGTATTTATTCATAATTTAGTTGTGAAATCTGATGCGTGCAATGCACGTGTACCTTACTAGTACTTCGAGTATGTGCAAAACACATAAATTAGAATTCGAATGGCACGCTACAGAGTGTCTCTCTTACAGTTCATGAAGCCACGTGGCACATGTGGATGCGTTGCCGCGACCTCCTTGTGTGGATTGATCACAGTGACATGCTACTCGTTCCAGAAGAATGTACTCGTCCTCTCTGAGTCACACTGGCGGTACATGCACAAAGCGAAGATGTGCACGCACGCCACGCACACACTCATTCCCTCGCACGCACACGTGGGTACACGGGCAGACACATTTTTGTACCAAGATCCACCCCATGTGATAATTTTACGCGTGTAAATTCCTTCACTTCATTGATGGTCAATTAATACAACACATGCAAATTGAGTGGACGTGAGGGCCGAAGAAAGACATTACTACTCCACTGCGTGCATGCGAGTTGTTAAATCATGGGTTGCTAGTACTTCCATTGGTCTCCTTTGTATTTTGTGCCAATTTTGACCATTTTTGTAAGTAACATAATATTTATGCATGTAGGAGAAGCCAAATCCTGGGACCTGTTGCGGCGGCGCCGCTGGGCATGCATCGTAGGCGAGGTGAGCTGCCCTCCTTGCCCGTCAGTGATGCAGTGAACTTGAAACGCCATGTAGGTTTCGTAACCTTGACAATCACTCCATATATGTATTGTATTCCTGTGAAAATACTTGGTCGTTTGGAAAAAGATGGTAATTAATTTATCAGTAGTTTTAGAATGCTTGGTTGTGACAATCAACCGAAGCCATAGCCAAAAGTCTCCATCGCGTAATACTTTACGGTCGGTCGCACCAACAGACGGTCGGTCAGACCCGCGTCTCACCTAAGGGACACACATCATCTTGGTATGACATGTACGAGCAGTTACATCACTGACTTGTGCGACCGCATTTGAGCAGTGTAGTACTCCCTCTATCTCAGTTTACAAGTCTTGCACGTGTACCTAGGTCGTTAATTTGACCAACATAATAAGAGGCATAGATTACGAAAAATATATTATTACAAACTTCAAATATTCTATTTTTAATGATATTTTTTTTATTTTAAACAATTTATTTTATATAAGTTACATTGACGACCTAGATACATGTGCAAGCCTTGTAAACTGAGATGGAGGGAGTACTTGAAGTTTATGTTCCACTAAACTCATCGGGAGCCATTTCGGGCCTCGAAACCTAAACCATCAATTATTCTTTACCTTGTTCCCATCACATTCGAAAGTACTAGTGCTACAATTAAGTGCTAGCCTGCTCACACCTACTAGTACAGACCAAACCTGAAGGTGTTCCCACTATGCAGGTTTTAGTACTAGTGCTAGTACTTAGGTTATAAAAAGGGGAACTACCTAACCGAAAATTACTCTACCTTACTCCTCATAAGTCCTTCTTCTTCGACCGTCCTTGCCATGGCCGGTGTGTAGAGCTCTAGGTCGAGAACTACTTGTAACAAGGGAACGGCAACCAAGGCTGTGGAAAAAAAAGAGGGCTCGCCGCCACATAGAGACCTCGAAAGATCTATCACGGGCAGGCGATGGCTCCCAGGAGCGCCCTAACCGCGGAGGTGAACATGCCGAGCTACCGGCGCTGGAGTCATTATCCCTCGACGACATGCCCGATCAGCTCAATAAGCACCTCAATAAGCAGAAGGAGTTCATCCACGGCTTGGTGGAGCACATGAAGGAGAGCCTCGACGACATGCCCGCTGAGCTCAATGAGCAGGGGGAGTTGACCTCCGGCTTGGTGATGCTGCCGAATAAGAGCATTGCCTTGGAGAAGAAGGCGACCGGTGAAATCCTGCAACTTCAGGAGGACAAGGCGATGCTCTGCCACGAGCTCGACCTGCTAAAGGAGAAGAACGCTGGCTGTAAGAAGCTGCATGAGAATAGTAGTTCCTCGATGAAGATGCTGCAGGCCCTCTTCATGTAACAGAAGGAGGAGTTGGCGAAGCTCCGCATTGAGCATGCGGCTGCTGTCAAGGTACATAATGCGGTTCTGGAACAGATGATGAAGGCTCGCGTCGAGAAATCCCGCATCATGGACAGAATGAAGAAGATGGAGGAGGAGACGCGCAAGGAGATGGAGGTCATGGAGGTGATGAAGAAGAAGTTATGACACCGTGGCCAGCAACCCTGCATGTAGTGAGAGCAGTGCCCCAGACTTGTGTGTGCGTCTTCCTTCTTTTTTGGGGGTGATAATCTTCCTTCTTCTTTTGCTCCCGTGTTCCTTCTTTTGCTTCGGGTGTTTCGCCGCACGTGTCACGTTCTCTGCGAGGCATGATCAGAACAATGCTAACAGTGAGATGACTAGCAAATTAGATCATTTTTATCGCCATATGGCACTGGGCTGTCGTGTTTTGTGCTCCTCCGTCGTAGTACTACTCTAGTGGAAAACTTGAGTATACCGCATGGTTCTTTGCTCCTCCTCAGGTCATCGACACATTTATACGAGCAGTCAAATCACAAGGCCCCGCCTTCCCGTAGTAATGAGCCGTCAAATGACAAAGGCCCTCGCCTCTCATGAAACCGACCAAGCTAGACTGCCCCGCCCTCTAGCCTTTTAAAAAATGTATACTTTTGTACAGTGGTAGTATCGACGGTTTGCGCCATGGAGCAAAACTAACAAGATGAAATTAAAGAAAAAAGTGGTACATATAGAGAGCGCTCGTCACCAAATTATGAATATAATACTATTAAAAAAGCGAGTACATGCTTAAATGGGGTGCTAAATTCTATTAAAAAAATAGCATATCTATTTAATTCTTGGGTTCTTATTCTTTATGCCACTAGTTGTGTATCACTACTCAGTTTTGCCATTAGAGGTTACAGCTACTCAAAAATGCCAGTGATCCGTGAGATGCCTGCTAAAAAATGCAATTAGATATCTCAAAAATGCCATCATTAAGTTACATGTTTGCTCAAAAATGCCATTAGACATTGTTATTTTCATGTTTAACCCATTGACCATGTTACAATACAAAAATAAGCTGATTCTCACAATGATAAGTGTGGCCCCACTTGTCAGGAGTAACCAAGCAAATAATTTTACAGGAAAATAAGAACGCTGTTGGGATCAAGTAGGCCCCACACTTTATTTTACTGTAGTGAGATAGAGGGAGAGATGCCATGTTGGTCCATTGGTATTTATGTCATTATAACATGGCAAAAGATATTTGAGTCACAATAATGGTGTCCAGCACAACACACCCCTCAAATAAAACTAAGCACACTGAAATTCTTTGACAAAACTAAGCACCCTGAAATTCTTTGACAACTAAACTGCTGGCTATATGATGTTGGCCATATATATTGTACGTATATAATGTGAAGAAACGAGTGGTAGTTCTATACCAACTAAAAGATGAAATGTAAGAAATACTAGTATGTACGTACTGAATAGTTAAAGTAACGAGAATAAACATAACATAGTTCTGCTGGGGGGTCAGCACAACACACCCCTCAAATAAAACTAAGCACACCTGAAATTAAACTAAGCAACTAATCCGGTAGACACTGCATTAGAACCACCATGAGCAACGACACTTCCACCTTACTCGGAGTCCTTGTCCACATCCTCGACTTCGTCCTTGTCCTTCTTCCTCTTGGCCGATACTTCTTTGCTTGAACCGCACACTTGGGTTTTGCTCTTCATGCAACCCTTGTAGATATTGAAACAAAGGTAGCCATCCATTGCAACATAGTGGATGTGGTATATATCTAGTACATTCCACTCCCATGCATGACGATGAAATGTGTGCAGAGGTTTCTTCAGTTTACTATACGAAGGATGAACCATGGCTCCTGCCAGGGTCAACATTGAAGGCTAATCACAGGAGGGCAGCAACCCATTCTTCTGAAGGTCAAAGTGGTTGCCTACAATGAGGCCTATCCGACATAGGACTGTTCTGTCGTTCGTAAAGTCTACAGTAACGAATTTGACTAGGACACCCTTGAGGAAGTTCTTAAATTCCTCACACTCAACGTCGGCATGGCATATGTGGTAGACCAAGCATAAGTCATGCACGCAAACCTGGATCATAGCGGGCATCATCTTCTCTTCCTCCTTTAGATTCTTCTCTATGTCTAGGGTTGTGGTGTACTCAACATCTAGCCCAGTGACCCACTCATCATTTGAGTTTTCGAACATGCGTCTGAAGCAAGCAATGCATCCTTTCACCGTCGCGGAAGAACGGGTGTAGATGACTCGAACTCATCGCCGGTGATGGTTCTAACCTTGTAATCACCATCGATCATGGAGATTTGGGACGCCAGGGATTTCGGAGGAGGGTTAGAATTAGTGGAACTGCTGTAATGTGAAAGGACGGGACAGCTAGGAGCGAACTACCGTAATGTTAAAGGACATCCAGGAACGAGTAGGAGCGAACTGCCAGCGGTTTTTTGATTGTAAAAATGCTGAGTGGGGCGTGCGAACGCAGGGTAGTGGCTTGCGTGGTGGATAAATGGATTCATGCATAGTACTATTGGGGCCCAATTAGATGGCATGTCTACTCGACGCCCAATTAAATGGCTTTCGATGTCATGTCATGCGTCGGGAAAATTACAGGTGATACGAAGCATTCCATTCTCCCATGATACGGGCTTCCGAGAGCCCTTGGATATGAGATCGAATGGTTGCATGGCGTGATTCTAGACCTATGGGTGAATATCCTATCCTAGAGGGTTATTCTGCAATTTTTCAGCAACTTAGCATGTGACCGTCCGATCTCAGATCCAAGGGGTGCCAACAGCCCGTATCATGGTCACGCCTACCACGACCGTCGCCTCGCTCGCGCGGTCGCGCCCTTGGAGATTTAACACGGTGCGTTAGGCTATCTGATGTTGGCATGTCATACATAGTCATCACTTTGTCACTCATACTACAACAAGGTTAGCTATAAGGTTGACTATAAGAGTATCTTTTTTACTTCTCTCTATCTCTTTCTTCGTAGTATTTATTGCATTTGCCAATGAGTGACCTCTTCCAATGAAATGGTGCTTAGATGAGGTGCTAAGGGCATTAAATGGCTTAGAAATCAAGTACCCAATGCATAGGTGCTTATTTTGCTTCATTTAATTAGCTATAGACTCAAAATTGTATTTTCACCTAGGTACACGCGCTTAGCACTGTTTCTTCCTTGGGTCACCAAACTAGTCTCTCTCTTCTGAATTAACTTGCCACATCAGACTTTATGCCTATGTGGCAGGCTTAGCACCTGTAGGAGCAAGTAAGTACAATAGTGGGCTATAAGCCCGCTTTACATGGCATTTTTGCATATGTGGAGGAAAGAGGCAAGGAAAAAGTGGAGGAGTGGGCTCTCATGCAAGAGCCAGCCTCTACATGGTGGAGCATTGGGAGAGGCACCTGTATGGAGGTGGTCAGTAATCGGGAGACTCACGCCGGTCGTAGCGCCGTAGTTAAAATGATAATGGCAAGTCAAATCACGGGCCCCACCTGTCCAGCAGTAACTCGCTGTCAAATCACACACCCTACGTTTGCAGCAGCCTACTCCCTGATCTTCTCGCGTATCTGTCGAACCGACTAGACGGAACTGCCCTGCCTACCACGCGGGAAAAGCCCCGCCCTCGACTTTTAAATAGTACATTATACTAATTTTGTATCCATGGATTGCGCCATGGAGCAAACCCTCAAGAAAATGGTGGTACACATGTATGGAGTATACAGCCGCCCGTCGCGTTCGCGTCGCACCCCAGACGGTCGGTCAGTCTGGCACGCCGCTCTCCGAATCGAACGCACATCATATTGCGTTTGCACACACATGTGGGATCACAATTGAGAACGGATCATAGGCACACTCCCCGTCCCCGCAAGTTGATTGAGTTAATAGAGGAGAGAGACGAGCGATAGTACTAGAGAAGTGTTGCACAGTCATTGGTGCCTGGATGATCCCTGCAAGACACGGAAGATCAGTTCGTCCATGCATGTGACCAGACTCCAGCAGACACGCCTGGATTGGCTATCGTCTACATATCATGTAGACTGTGCTGTACAAGGCTATAGTTCTGGTGAGAAATCTAAAAAAAGGTTTTGTGTCATCTCGCAAAATTAGGTGTCATGTGCTTTGGATCACTATGAGGGTTAAACAACGACAATTGAGTTCCTCCAAGGGGCTAGTCATTAGGGGCATATGCACGAAGACTACTCGGCTGCCATCTAGGTCAAGCCGGCTATGTTAATTAGGACATCTATCGATGGACCCCTTTTCTACGAGTTTATCTTTAATTTGAGCTTTGATCCTCGTCTAGTTTCTCCGTCGGGATTCATGTTGTCTCCTTTGGGCAGTAAGGTTATGATTTCTTGCCATGTGGCATTTTTTAGTGTTATATGTTATAATCCGGTGCTTCAGATCAAAATGATGACAACTGCGCCTCCGGGGCACGTGCATGAAGACTTCTCGATAGCCATTGACGAGGTCAAGCCGACTCCGGTAGACAAAAGAAAACTAGTACTCCACTATATAGGCAGGAGCCTCCGTGATTGCTTGCTAGTGTTGCTCTCTTCACACTGTCTCGTCCTCTCCAGATCTAAACACGACAGCGGTGGCCACTCTCTCTCTCTCTCTCTCTCTGCTCACCGCTGGTCACAGATCCATCCGGATCCTCTCTGCCGGGGAAGGTGAGAAGGTGCAACGTTCACGCGGTTGTCCTCGGCGAGGGCTCTTACCCACTGCCAATGCGTCTTGATCAGCGTGCCTCTCCCTTCTATCCCAAGCACCGCTGGCTAGGGAGGGACTCCGACCCCTTCTTCCTTGATGCCATACCGTGGGCAGATCCAGCCTCCCGCCGCCCACCTAGCGACATCCCGGCGACCCTCAGGTATAACTTCCTTCGAAACCGGCCTTGCTCTACTTCCCGAGCTCCTGACGTCGCTGCATTTGTATCTTTTACTATTTCTCAGCCGCCTCGTAGATAGGATCGATCGGCTGTTCGAAATACACCTAAATTTTTACTGTTAAGAGGTAATTGCAACTTTAGAAATGCTGTTGCTTTAGAAATGCTACTGTTCAAAAGCCAACTATCTTTTACTATTTCTTAGGCCACCTAATATCTAGCAATGCTACTGCTTTAGAAATTGCTGCTGTCCTTGTAGGATTGCCATTCAGATAAGGAACATGCTTCTTTTCATTTGATGCATGTTTCATCACTTGTTAGTCACCCTCCTTTCCACCTTTTTTGTGCAAACAGAGATATACATTTCACGCTTGATCTTCGTTGAACTGCACAAATGATATCCAAATTATAGTTCAACATTCCAGGAGCTTCTTAACCAACCTTGATGTTGCTCAATTTTATTGCAACTAATGAAGAAGAAGCATGTGGGTTTCGTTTTCTGATGGAAATGGAACCGGGGCTAGAGCCCTTTTCTTAAAAAAGAAGAAGAAGAAGCTGCTAGCTCATGGGACATTGCTTCATTTTAGGTGAACTGCACCAAAAGGTCCCATGAATTGAATCATCCATGTTGGTGACTGGTGTCATCCCTTCTACGATGACGTTGACTGCAGGTATGGTTCCCATCACGAGGTATGTTCCTTTTTGGTCTGACCGTTTGCCAAAGATCCTAAATGTTGAGTCTACTCTTGTGCTACTGTTTTGGCACTGCCATGATAAAGCAGTAATGTTATTATTTTGCACCTTAATCTAGGGGCACTGTTAATTTGAGGCAATGTTTTGGCATCGCTAGTGCCACTGATTTTTTTATATATCGAAAGAGGGGGTTTCCTCTGATTTCATTAAAGAAACCCAACCATAGAGAACCATTATCCGACAACATCTCAGTGTAAACGGGCAGTTATGCAACTACTACTAGAACAGACTGAGTACTAGCAGGAGACAAGTTTGCCACATAAGCTAGGCAGGTAGGGGGACGCGGAACTAGCTCGACCAAGTTTGGTTTACAACCAAATGCTACCATAGAAACATCAAGGGGAAGATAGGGACTGAAAGAGCCAACTTCAGCATCCCAGTCTAAGCACCTCCGGCCTCCATCCTTGCGACGCACGACACACCTCGTTTGCCACCTGCTCGACCCTAGTTTCACTGATAAAATGAAGTAATAATACAGTTAAAATAGAGCGAGTATCCTCTCTATCATTTCATTTCCAATGTAGATAAAGAAAGTGCTTCTCTTTGTTAGTGTATGTTTCATCAACTAGTCCCATTGTTAATGTTTAAGCGTTTCTGCAAATTGGGGTGCTTAATTTTAATTGATCTGCACAAAAATAGAGATTGGAATGTCTCAGGGCCCCTCCTTGTACTACCGTTGTACACTGATGTTCATCACTGGCAGAAGGTGTATCGGGGAGACTTGGGTCGATTTCTAGTATGAGGCGTACCGTATGAGGCAGGGCCCATCCCGCCCTCGTAGCATGGCATACTATGATACTATCGCAATATTTTCTTATTATTTATTAGTTCATCAACTAGTGCCACTATAATGTAATCACACTTTTTCATTATCTATGCAAACATGGTTATTCAGCTGCATTTTGGTGGAACTGCACAAATGTATGGATGGAACCGGCATATATGTAGAGTGCAAGGTGTGCCAAGTAAAAATTACCAACACCAACCATGCTCCATGCACGCATTGGCATCCACCACCACCAGTGGGATGTGTGGCGCTCTTTGTGGACGGATCTTTCTCGACAGCAAATCCTCTAACCAAATACCAGTAGCTTATATTGGCAGTTTTCTAGGGAGTACTCTTTTCTGAAAGAAGCACCAATCTATTTTTCTTTATTTGTACACAGTGTCACAACTTTGACCCAAAGGTCCAGAGCTATTTTAGGGTGATTGGCATAGTACTCAGAGACTAATGGTAAGCATGATTTTCATTAGCTGTCACACTGATTGTAAGCATGAGCAGGTGGAAGATTAGGTTAGTGCAAAGCTTACCTTAAACCCTACCGCCACCATTGAAACAAGGCGAGCATCAAGGGAACCGTGGAGAACGGCGGGGAAGCGACGCCGTGCCATCCGGCCTCATCTTGCGATGGGAGAATGAATACTCCTGCGGCTCCGGCTTGCTCCGCACCCTCATGAACGGCACACCGTACTCGATCAATTCGTTTTCCTCTGGGTGCTCAACCTTCGACCTGTACACCCACCACCTCCGCCTGACTTTTGCCTCGGGCGAATCTGTCTGCTCCATCGCCCAGAGGAGATACTCGATGAACTCGAAGGACTACGGCGTGACTACCACCGAGGAGTACATCGCCGCCCTCATTGCCGACGTCTCGCTCTTTCGCGTACATTTCCACATGGCCCTCACCGTCCTCGAAATCTCCCACTGATTGTCAAACCAAGTAAGGATCTCCTACAACCTAGCTAACTTTACCTGGTCGCCACCGGCGATCTGCCTGATTCGCTGTTTCATCCTCTCCATAGATGTCCTTCTGAGTGGTCCGGTGCTAGCTTTGGAAGATGGGAGGAGAGATAGTGGTCTTGCAATAGAGAAGAGGGAGAGGTGAGACAGTGGTTTTGGAATGGAGATGATGGAGAGGAGAGGAGGTGGTTTTCCAATGGAGAAGAGGGAGAGGCGAGAAGGTGGTTTTGGAATGGAGATGATGGAGAGGGGAGGTGGTGGTTTTGCAATGGAGAAGAGGGAGAGGAACGTGTGGCAGCGATTTAGGATTCGACGAGAGGGCCGACATGCTGTGACTGGATCAAAATCAAAATCAATTTACCCTTCAAGTAAGAAAGCGACCCCACATTAACTAGTCTCCCTTTTATTCTGGGTCATAATTAACCATGATTTTCACAAATAAAATATATGTTATACATTGCAAAAATAATATAATTTGAAAGTACATTGAGATATGAACCAAACGATACAATTTTTGGTGACATGCATTCACATTTTATTTGTCAAATACAATACATGGTCAAACTTTGACCCAAAATACGCAAAACAAAAAATACTTCCAAGACCAGCACCACTATTTTGCTCTTCTCCTCTTAAACCACCGCCGCTCCTCTCCTGTTCCAGTCTAAATCCAGCGCCGCTCCTCTCCTCTTCCATTTCAAAACCACCGCCCCTCCTCTCCCGTTCCAATCCAAAACTAGCATCGCTGCTCTCCCATTCTAATCCAAAACCAGCACTGCTCCTCTCCTCTTCCATTCAAAAACCATCGCCGGCGAGTGAAGGTGTTGTGGAGAAGTAGATCGATGGAGGAGTACAACTAATACGTGAGGATCGTAGACGGCGACCCTATGAAGCTAGCTAGGATGTTGGAGATACAGTCTTGGTTTGACAACAAGGACCAACTAGCGGCGGCGGCGACATCCATGGCCAAATATCTGCAACAAAGCGAAAAGGCGGCAATACTCCCGGAGGGAGTCACGCGGGAGTACATAGAGCTGCTCCTCTGGGCCATGGATCAAACAGATTCATCGAATCCGATCGTGGGGGAGCGGTGGTGGGAGTATCGATCCCAGATGGTGCATCCACAAGAGATTGAAGGATCGAGCATCTCTGTCGACCGAACCCAACTTCAAGAGGAGAAAAGCAGTTGGCCCGATGACGCTTCCCCGCCATCCTCTCCCTCGCCATTCACATCGTCTCACGAGGCGGTTGTCTGCCGCCGAGGAATAGGAGGGGACTGCCACCCAGCCCAATAGTCAGGTAGGTTGTGAATTGCCAGGAGGAGCTTAGGGTTGTCAGTATTTCCAGGTTGTGAATTGTGTTTTGTGTTGTGTATTTTGAGAGTACTTTTAGATATGAATGTCTTTTGAATTTCATATTTGCAGTATTGAGCATATGAAGTATTTTATGAATTCTAGAGATCTATTTTTAGCACTTAAAAAATGTAGTTTCATAGGAGTATAAAAGTGCACACAATGTGATTCTCAGAGAAAAAAAATGCAAGTTTCAGTTTCAGATAAGAAACTGCAAGTTCAGTTTCAGATAAGAAACTGCAACTTTTAGAGGCAGAGCATTTATATTAACACGGCCTTTTCAAACAGGGTTAACATCATGTCGGAAGTTTTATTAATGGTTGAAAATGGAACTACCAGCAAGTTAACATCATGTTGATGAATATTCATGCATAGCACATCTTCATATGATGCACAGTCAAAAAGATATGTTATTTTCAAAATGCCCACACAATGTCGAGTGTGCGAAAAACAGAGAAAATGAGGGAGTAAGTTTTGTCAAGTGTTGGACGTGGTGTGCGTAGATGACAATGGGGACCCACATGTAAATAATGGGAGAGGGAAACATTTTGGAGATATTTTCCCTGCATCAGATGGAATCGAACCCGGGCGGAACAGCTGTCGGGTAGTGTCAGTTGGCCACTGGGCTAGTTCAGTACTTACGTTACAAATAAGGCACTTCCTCAGGTGGTCAAATCTCCTCCTGCGCCTTTGTGTGCTCGCCGCGGTGCCGCTGTATGCCATTGCGAACATGCTGAACAAACGAGAGGAATCTGAAGAGGACTGTACGTGGAGAGGCGGACAGTCGGGACCCACGAGGTCTATGGCCGTACGCAAGCAAGTGCCA
Source organism: Triticum dicoccoides (assembly GCF_002162155.2). NCBI lineage: Eukaryota > Viridiplantae > Streptophyta > Magnoliopsida > Poales > Poaceae > Triticum > Triticum dicoccoides. The sequence continues at coordinate 534,877,015 of NC_041387.1, read as the reverse complement.
CATCGAAAAAAATACTTCCTCCAAATGCTATATTGACGTTGGGGCCCACGGGTTTGTCAACATAGTTACATTTTTTAGGTGCTTCAACGTAGTTACTATAGGAGATAAATTCACAACGAAGCCGGGGAGCCGGCAGGTATCATTTATTATCACTAGGGTAGCAACACTACAAAAAAAAGACACATCCGTGACATTTTGGGCCGAACGAATTTTTTTCCTGTCATACATATGGCACTTCTATGACGATAATTGTGACAAAACCCGGTATCATCATAGATGTGGTGGGCTCCTACTTCTATGACAAAAAATCATGACAGAAAATGGGCTTTTCGTCCTGGGCGGGACGGAGACACAGCTGCATGACATTCTTTGGGCCTTCCAGGACGGAAAAAACCATGGTAGAAGCGAGGGCGAGGATAATTTCGGGGAGTTCCGGTTACGGTGGGTGGTCGGGGACCGAGCGATGCGCGTTTTTCTCGTACACGTACGCGCGTGTGTGCGAGGCGTTGGCTCTAACTGAACCCGAGCGAGGCGTTGGGCTCTAACTGAACCCGAGTGATTGCACTGCAGGCTACGCGTTACTGAACCCGAGCGATCGATCGATGGCTGTTAACTGAACCCGAGCAATCAATTCCTTCGCTACTGCTGCTAACTGAAGTCGATCGATGCTGCCTCTTTGGATGAACAATGAGTGTTGCGGG